>NC_133656.1:70697235-70998273 GCF_009905375.1 Apium graveolens | reverse complement strand
TCTTCTTGAACTTGAGCTTGGAAAATCTTCTTGAAAGAAATGCTAGGTGCTCATCAATGTCCTCCATGTCATCTTGGCTCAATGAATCTTCACTTTCTGCAGCTAGCCCCTTACCCTTATTCTCACAGACCTTTGAATTTGATCCTCCTTTCTTTTTTCCTCTCTCCATTCTTTCATCCTGCTCTATCTCAAGCTCATAGGTCTTAAGAATGCCATACAGTCTCTCCAAAGTAAACTTCTTATAATCTTGTGAGTTTCTCAATGAGACTGTCATTGGTTTCCATTCCTTTGGAAGAGATCTGAGAAATTTCAGATTGGAGTCTTTAGTCTGATAGACTCTTCCATGCAACTTAAGAGCATTTAGTAGTTTTTGGAATCTACTAAAAATATCAGCTAGTGACTCACTTTCTTCATTATGAAAGTGCTCATATTGCTGAATCAGGAGCTGCATTTTATTTTCTCTTACTTGCTCAGTGCCATCACATATTATCTGTATTGTGTCCCAAAATTCCTTGGCAGTTTTGCAGTTGATTATGTTATCAAACATATCTGCATCAACACCATTGAACAGAATTTTCATGGCCTTTTTATCTTTCCTGACTTGTTCAATGTCAGGATCAGACCATTCATGCCTTGGCTTTAAAACAGATGACTCGTTTCCTGTTGCAGCTCTCAGTGGAACATGAGGGCCTCTTTCTATGCTGTCCACATAGGCCTCATCTTGAGAAAGCATATGAAGATGCATCTTTACCTTCCAATGATAGTAATTATCTTTATCAAGAAAAGGAATCTTGACTCCAACATCTTTCTTGTTCATCTTGCTGAAATGTTTTGATCTTTAAACTCTTTGTAGATTAAGAGCCTGCTCTGATACCAATTGTTAGTCCCTTAACAATGTAGCAAGAATTACAGAAGGGGGTTGAATGGAATTCTTGAACCTTTTTCTTGAAATAAAAATGGTCAACTCGATTAAAGATATATTTGTTTTGATTAGCACAATGCGGAATGTAAACTTAATTGAATCAAAACATAAGTAATTAAAAACAAGAGTCTTTAAAAACTTTCTGGTGGATTTAAACAATTCCACCAGAGATATATATAATATATCAAGAGGACTCTGTGCGCAGAAATACTCACAGCTGCTTACAAATGAAACTACTGAGAGTACAGGAAATGCTCAAGATTCTGCTTACAAAGATTTCTGCATTTCTATGTTTCTCAGCTATCTCAGTCATTTTTTTATTTGCTACTCTCTTGGTTTATATAATACCAAGATTATAAAGTCAAAAAGACTAAACAAATATAAAATCTAACAGTCTTAAGCTTTGCTGCTTTTCGTCCTCTATTACCCAGTTAATGGGATTCCACGGTGTGTTTGTATACATCTCGACGACTGTGTATCAGCTTTCACTGTTCAACTGCTGTTTGAATTCTTCATATGATCATCCGTCGACTTTCAGAACATCCGTTGATGATTTAATTGATCATCCGTCGACTGCTATATTAAACATCCATTGATAGTCATTTGATCATCCGTCGATGGCTTTGTTAATCATCTGTCGGTAGCTATTTTGGCACTTGACTCTATATCACTTATGCAGAATTACAAGACATCAATTATGTACAATTAATTAACCTATTCTGCATATCTAGTTAAAGTCAACATGACTTATATGCTACTACAGATTCTATACAAAGGTGCATACATAACTGTGCTACAAACTTATTATTACATAAGCTACTCACTCGATGGATAATAAGTTAATCATCCATCGGGACTATAATGAGTTATCCGTCGGGACTATAATTCTTATCCGTCGAGTGCTACATAATTTCACTAAGTAAAATCTACTTAGATATTTTGTTTATGAAATCATCAAGTAAACAACATATGCACAACATTAACCCCACATCCCCAACGAGGACACCCGTTTAATACAGGAGGAGGCCTTCAATCATCAAGCATACCCCTGGAGGCCTTCAAGCTTTTCACGGACATCCCCCTCCTTGACCGTCTCAATGAGGGAATTTTTCAAAGAGTACCTGCAACAAATACGTTAGTAAAAATAATCTCCATTGCTCCTCTCCATGCAAGCTTTGTCCTGAAGTCACCATCAAAAGTGTATTGACCAAACACAGGACACGACCTAACATATTAGGCGCGTCCTCACCTTCATGAGACTCGCACCGTCTCCTTAAAAACCATCATGCACAATATTCCACTTCCTTGGGCGCGTCATGGTCAAAACAGACGCGTCCTACAGCGTCCATTGCCACAAGATCTCATGTGCCAAACACTTTCGTAACCATTGACGCGTCCATATCTATGGGCGCATCCTTCCCTGACCATGCACTCCCCACGCTCCCTCATTACCAGACTGTAAAACATCTCCTCACAAGGAGGCGCGTCCTCGGTGCCTGGACGCGTCCTCACCTTCTACAATACCGAGTTTGACTGTAATTAGCCTGTGTTTGACCTGAGTCAATTCAACGCCAAATTTTGGTGTTAGGTCCCAATTTGTTTGTAGAAGGGGGGTTGAATGCAAACAATACCGTTTAATCGAATAAAATGCGGAATAAAAATGTGAAACAAAATTCAAGTTAAATAAAACTTTTATTAAACTTGAAAGGTGTTACAACTACGGTATCGGTTACAAGGGATTAATCTCAAATCAATTATTACAAATCTAGAATAAATTCGACATGAACTTTTTCTATTTTTGCAATTAAAAGATCAAATGCTAAATGCGATTTGAGATTAAGTTCTAGGGATTTTAATCCGCTAGATTGATACACAAGAACAAGATAAATAATTCTAGTGGATTGGATTTAACTTTTCAATCTAGAATTTTGATCTTGAATAAAGCAGATGAAAAATAAAATGTTGAGCCTTTGTTTTCTGCTGAGTTCTTGACTTGTGTTTTTGTTGAATTATTGCATGATGTCTTCTGCTGTGTTTCTGTTTGTTTAAGTAAACAAAACCATCTAGTTTACTCAGCAAGACTTTCGGCAAGACAATCAAATGAACTGGTATGACAATCCATTTGAACTGGTAGGACTTTCGGTGAGACTATCCTTTTGAACTAGCAAGACAATCCCAATAGCTAGCAAGACAATCAGAATGAACTAGCAAGACTTTCGGTATGACTATCAATTGTCATACCGATTGTCATAGTAGTTCAAATTAAAATTGTCTTACTGAATTATTAATAGATTTTAATCTAATAATAATTCTGAAAATCCTTAAAATTAATTCTGAATTAATTAATCAATTAATTCAATTAATCAATAAATTAATCTTTGCAGATATAATTTATTTTCTTAATTAAATTATATGACTTAATTAATTAATAGAGAATTAATATTAATCTTGAGCAGCAACCATTCTTCTGAAAATCTTCTGAAAATTACTGTCAAGTATGAATCAATTCCACCACTTCAATGTTGACACTCGATGTACTGTCTGGTTCATGAGTGACTAACTTCCGTGACGTTTCTTCAAGTCTTGACCTTGATACTCTTGATTTTCTTCAGACTAAATCCTTGTAATTAATTGATACCCTGACGAGATCTCTGTCACTTGATTAAATCCACAATCCTGATTTATATCACTGAGGCTTGATCAATTTCTTGAGCTTCTTCCAGTGAATTAAGTCTTCAAGTCTGTAGATGAATAATGTTTCTTAACCCTTTGACAGATGTTACTATATGAGATCTCTCTGACGATAGATCCACTATTTACTTATTACATTCTTATTTGAGTTGAGTTAAATCCTCGAATATACAAATAGGCTATGCCATATGCCTTTCAATCTCCCCCTATTTGCTTGTTAGACAATAACAATAAATACCTAGAGGATAACTCAACTAACAAATAAGAAAAAGATATAAACAGTAATGCAAAGTAAATAGCAGAAAAGTTCTGGATTATATTTAACATTTTCCAGATTCCAAATGAATTTACAAGTGAATACAAGATAGATGTTCCTCTAGCCTGAACATATAACTACATTAGACTATCTTGATTCATAAAGCTCTAATCATATTACATTGAGTTTTGAGCTAATTTACTTCAGTTGTCTTCTCTTCTGACTTCACCTTCTTCTAACTCTTGAAGCAACTCTTTGTCAAAGACACGATCCTTTTCTGAAGTGAAGCTTGCTGGTCTGACTGGTTGAACTCCAACTGACTTCAGCTTATTCTTGATCTGATTGTACCTTTTAATATTCTTTTCACAATAAGCTTGAATCAAATCAGCAGCTTGAGTCTTCAACATAGATGAGTATCCAGCAGTTCTTAAATGATGTTCCATCCAGACCAGATGCTTAGCTGAGTAGTCTTTAAGAGATTGTACATCTAGCTGACAGATTTGAAGACAATCAGACTTAAAGAATCTCACTTGATGAGGATTGTTGACCACTTGAGGACTAGTCCTGCTGGCAAACTCTTTAAGCCTTTCTCGAAGAACTTCATTCAACTCTGAGCTTCTTTTTACCTTGTTGAGAAGAACCCAAGTCTCTGACAAAGAACGATTCTCAAACATATGAAGTGACACCTTGAAAGATCCTTCACTCTGACAATATACAAAAATGCTCATCTCATTTAGGGATCTATCAAAAGCAGCTGTGATCCTTGAGACTTCAGTCTTGATAGCATTCATGTACATATCATTGTTAGGATTTGAGATTTCCAGCTTGTCAAGAAGATGTAGAAACTGTCTATCATTGTTAGTGCTCAGCTGAGGCATATCAAGTACTCTCCTAGCTTCATCCCATTTCTTACCAATCATCAGTCTGACATCTCTTCTCCTTTCTTGAGCCTTAATTTCATGAAGACGTTGCTTTTGTAGAGTTTCTGTTCTTTGTACGTCTTTCCTCATGTCAATGATCTGGGAGACCTTTTTGAGTTCAGCTTCTTTTCTTTTCATCTCTGACTGCTGCTGCTGAAACTCTTTTTCAAAGATAGGATCCACTGTAGCTTCTTCTTCCCAATCTCCAAAATCACTTTCCTCTTCAGCTTCAAATAAACCATCTTTATCTTCCAAGACTGGTTCAGTGGGAATGTCAAAAATGTCAAAGTCATCATGTTCTCCACTGTAATAGACATCATCAGCCTTTCCTTTGTCCCCAGCAGAGGTATCTTTTTCTTTCCCCTTTCCACTACTCCCTTTCTTCTCCCCCTTAGTTGAGGGATCCTCTACTGATTTTCCCTTAGATCCTCCATGACCTCCATCACCTCCCGAGCCTGAACCTCCACCAGACGGCCCTTCAAAGTAAGTTCTTTGTTCTTCATTGGGACAGTGTGAATTTTTGATCATGTAGTACAGGTGCTTCATCCCTTCATTCAGATGTTCCATACCTGTCTCTATCTTCAGAAATCTAGAGGAATCCAGTGAATGATTCATTTCAACCAAATCTTCAAGAGAAGTCATCCTTGTATGTAGAGAGCAGAAGTCAGAAATGTCATCAGCTGATAAAGTTGGAGTTTCCTGAATGGAATTGAGCTTTGGTGTGACAGTGTTTTTGAGATCTGAGATATCATTCCTTATGAGTGCCAGCTGATTGTTGACAGAGGTGGAAGAAGAAGACCGTTCAACCACTTGTGCTTTGAATGCTTGAGCTTCAGCTTGGCTTTTAGCAAGTTCTTCTTTTAGAGCAGCAATTTGAGCTAACAGGTTTACAGTATCAGTGTCTGTGTGTGCTCTCACCTGAATTTCACTCGTGTTTGGTTCACTCGCCTCACGTGCTTGTGTTTCTCTCAATATAATTGCTCGTGAGGAGTCTTCCTGTTGCTGTTCTTCTGTACCTGCAGTTAAAATCACCCTAGCCTCTTCAAGAGAGGTCAGTGGTGGTGCAATGGGAATTCGCGAGTCCCGATCCTCAGCAAACCTATCATTTCATGTGAAATAGATGTCTGAATTGCTTCAGGGATAGATTGACCGAGTTGCCCTCCACTTTCTACAGATAAATCTGTGAGTGGAGAATCCCGTGAGGGAGCCAGAGGTGTTTGATCTGGGAGGGGAGAAAATGACTCTATTAAGGGTGGCTGAGAGTCAGATTTTCCCTCAGAAGCATGTGACTGCTCTTCTGTCGTAACTATGACAGGCACTGTAACAGACTCTATGTGCGCTCCTCGCTCTGTGTCCTGAGTATCATCTGTGGATATGTATGGTTCCATTGTGAGTAATGGAATTGTGCTTGACTCAGTACAAGATGCCATGGCCCTATGGCGAATTTCAATAGATTCATCCTGTTGAGAGAATGTCTCTAGTAACTGTTCATCGGCCATTTCAAAGTCCATGTCCTGTTGGGAGGACAAGGATGGGCTTTCAGATGCCTCAGTATAAGTTCTTCTTTTCTTTGGAGGAGGCAGAGCTGAGGGTTCACTCATATTTAACAATGCACTACTTCCTATTAATCTTCTGGGTAACATTTTAGACAGAGGGGGAGTGGTTGAGATAGAATGTGACTCTGTGTTTGGCTCTATGACCTGGGATTGAAGCTGTGGTTCTACAACTTCATGGTCAGCCCTATCAACCACTGGGGGTCTTTCAACAGAAGTAGGAATGGAGTGAGAGTGAGGAATTACTACCTGTAATGGAAGAGCATCTGATGTTGGAGGAGCCTGGGTGGCTTGAACCACTGGAGGTTGAGGTTGCTGTTCATGACCGGGAAGATTGAAAATAGGTAAAGGAATATAAGTGGCCATGAAAGCAGATACAAGTACTGGAACTTGCATGAATTTAAAGGTTGTGTCTTGGCGGGTGTAAATCTTTTTGCTAACTGGAGGGGGTTCGGTTACTGCAGAGTTAGCAAAAAGGGCTTTGTGTTCAGGTGAAAGAAGATGATCTGCTATAAGCATGAGAAAACGAGCATAGTAACATGATACCCTACGATTTGTAGAATGATCACGTAAAGCAGTAGTGAGACGTCTCAAGAGAATGGGAAAAAGTAGTTTGCCAAAATTGATCCTTTGATTGAAAACAACCGCAAGACCAATATACTGCAGAGTGGAAGTGATGTTGTGAAAGTTGGATTTAGTGCAGTTGGCAAACACTTTAGAAAGTGTATCGAAGAAAATATCCCATTCAGACACCAAATTGGATTTAGAAAGTTTGGTTAAATTGATCACCCCCTGATAGTGAATAGCATGGAAAAAGTTTGTGATATCATTTTCAGAGGGTAAATTACAGAAATTGTCCAATGGAAAATTTAACGCCTGATTGATGACTGATTCATCAACTACATACTGTGTGTTTGCCACGGTGAATGAAAAAGATTTTGAATCATCGGCCACAGTAGAGGTTGTGCAAATTAGTCTAAGAAGATCGACATTTAAAATCACATTTGATTTAATAGCAGAGCTAACAATCGAATGGTCATTTAAAAATCTAATCCAAGGCTTAAATTTTTCAACATCACATTTTTCCGGATTAAAATAACCAACCTGATTATGCGCGACAATTTGGAAATTGAGAGCCATTTACAATAATAATAAGACACACACTTTCAGAATTTTAAGAATAATATTAAGAAAATTCGAATTAATTAAATTAATTTAATAATTCGAATTAAATTAATTATAATCGAAAAATTTAGACAGGAATGTATCTCGTTAAAATTCCTAACTCACAAACATAATTTTGAAAAACCAAAAGACACAAATCAGAAATTAAAAATAAAATAAAATAAAATAAAAAAATACCCAAAATCAAAATAAACAGAAACTGATTTTGATTGGTTTGATTTCTTTAAAAAAATCCAACAGCACTTCTGTATGTATATACTTGTATGTATATATCACAGAGTGATGAATTGGTATGCTGAGTAAGAACTCGAGCAAGAAACAATGGTGACTTTGGAGTAGCAGTTCGAATAGAGAGGGAAAGAGAAGGAGACTGTTGAAATTTGGAAATAAAATGAACTGATGATAATAAAATAAAACAAACAGACACACAAACCATTAAGTAGTATAATTGGTATGACAATCGGATTGTCATACCGATTGTCATACCGATTGTCACACCAGCTTAAAGACAGAAAAAAAACAACTAAAACAAAACAAATAAAAATAAATAACTGGTATGACAATCTGATAGTCATACCGATTGTCATACCAGTACAAAATAAAACAATATAATTTTGATATTAATTTTATTACTGGCATGACAATCAATAGTCATACCGATTGTCTTGCCAGTTATAAAATTAATCTGATTTTAAAATAAGCAATCATTATTACTAAAATGACTTTCAGCAAGACAATTTCAATTGTCTTGCCGATTGTCATTCTAGAATAAGATAAAATAAGTATTAACAGATTTATATATACATGTGTACTGAAATGATTTTCAGCAAGACAATTTTAATTATCTTGCCGATTGTCTTTCCAGTAGAAAGACTATATATATATTATTAACAGAATATATTAACAAATAGGGAAAACTGAAGTAAAGTGTTATATTAATAGTAAAAATTCAGAAAATATTTACAAAAACAAAGACAATATTTCAGAATTAATTATTTTTATTTCAAAAATAGATTTCTGTTGAATTTTAACAAATAAAATTCATAGAAAAATATTTTTAGAGAAAATAAAATATTCTGAGATATTTGAAGTTAACAAGTCGAGTAAATAAAACAGATAAGATAATAAAAATTCCATAGAAATAAGCAAGAAATATGATAGAATGATAAAACAAATTTGCAAATAAATTTTTCATTTATGAAAAATTCATTTGTAAATTCATTCAAGAACAGATCTCAGATATTAATTAAATTAGTCACTAAAACTATTCAACATGCCCAATTTACCAACTAATCTGGTAAATGTGGATTCATCAAGTGGTTTAGTGAAAATATCTGCTATTTGTTCTTCTGTTGGAACAAAGAATAGTTCAACAGTACCATTCATGACGTGCTCTCTAATAAAATGATACCTGATGTCAATGTGCTTTGTCCTCGAGTGCTGCACAGGGTTGTTGGTGATGGCTATTGCACTTGTATTGTCACATAAAATAGGAATTTTGTTCAATACAGAGCCATAGTCTCGAAGCTGGTTCCTAATCCACAAGATCTGAGCACAGCAGCTTCCAGCAGCAATATATTCAGCCTCGGCCGTTGAGTTGGAAACTGTTTGCTGTTTCTTGCTGTACCATGAGACTAGCCTGCTTCCTAGGAATTGACAACTCCCTGAGGTGCTTTTCCTATCAACAACACTTCCTGCGTAATCTGAATCTGTATATCCAACAAGGTTAAAACCAGATTCTTTAGGGTACCAAATACCTAGATTTGGTGTTCCCTTAAGATATCTTAAGATTCGTTTAACAGTAACGAGATGAATATCTCTAGGATCCGCTTGGAACCTTGCACATAAACATGTAGCATACATAATATCTGGTCTACTTGCAGTAAGATAGAGTAACGAGCCAATCATACCTCTGTAGCTTGTGACATCTACCTTAATGGAGTTTTCACATGGTCCAAGGTTGACAGCTGTAGTTGATGGAGTCCTTGCTGATGCAGAATCCTCTAGATTGTACTTTTTGAGGAGTTCCTTGAGATACTTGGATTGACAAATAAATGTTCCATCTAACCTTTGATTTACTTGTAATCCAAGAAAGAACTTCAGCTCTCCCATCATGCTCATTTCAAACTTGCTGTGCATTAACTTAGCAAATCTCTTACAGAGATTATCATTAGTAGACCCAAATATTATATCATCCACATAGACTTGGACTAATATAGTATTATTCTTATGTTTTTTAGAAAAGAGAGTTTTGTCTATGACACCTCTAATAAAGCTATTTTCAATAAGAAATTCAGAGAGAGTGTCATACCATTTTCTTGGAGACTGTTTGAGCCCATAGATAGCCTTGAAAAGAAAGAAGACAAAATCCAAATGATCTGGATCTTCAAAACCAGGAGGTTGCTCTACATATACCTCTTCATCCAACTTTCCATTCAGAAAGGCGCTCTTGACATCCATTTGATAAACTTTAAAGTTTGAGAATGCTGCGAATGCCAGAAATATCCTGATGGCCTCAAGTCTAGCCACTGGAGCATAGGTTTCATCATAATCAATGCCTTCAGCTTGAGAATACCCTTTTGCTACCAGTCTTGCCTTGTTTCTTGTAACCACACCATCTTCATCTAGTTTATTCCTGAATACCCACCTAGTATCAACAGCTTTCTTGTGTGTAGGTCTAGGTACTAGTTTCCAGACTTGTTGACTTTCAAACTGATTGAGCTCATCCTGCATAGCAATTACCCAATCTGGATCAGTTAGTGCTTCTTCAATCTTCTTAGGTTCCATCTCAGAAAGAAATCCTGAGAACAGACACTCATTTTGAGTAGCACGTCTAGTTCTGACTCCAACATCTGGATCACCAATAATCAACTCAAAAGGGTGAGCTTTATTCCAGACAGTCTGTCTTGGAAGATTTGATCTTGATGATTCGCCTTGAAATTCATTGTGATGTTGTGTCCTACTAGATGATCCTTCAGCATCTCCCCCTGAGTTGTTGCCATGTTGACTTAAAGATTCTCCATCAGTAGCAGTGGTATCTACATTGTTGCCAAAGTTTCCATCACTATTACCTTGAGTATCATCAAGATTAACAGGTTCTTCACAAGCAACAACCTCAGGTTCTTGACCATATTCTGATTCTGAATCTGACATATCATCAAACTTCAGTTTCTCATAAGGATCTTCAGATTGGATACTAGGGAGTTTAGTGTCATCAAATGTAACATTGACACTTTCAGTTACTTTGTGTTGATCAATGATATACACTCTGTATGATCTTCTTCCATATCCAACAAAAATACCCTCATATGCCTTTGCCTCGAATTTACCACGACGCTCATCTTCATCCTTGAGCACGAAGCATCTGGCACCAAATACATGAAAGTATTTGATAGAAGGTTTCTGTTCATTCAAAATCTCGTAAGGAGTTTTCATGAAGTCTTTGTTGATTAGAGTTCGATTCTGAGTATAACATGCAGTATTGACAGCTTCAGCCCAAAAGTATATTGGAAGACCTGATTCACTTAACATCGTTCTTGCAGCTTCAATCAATGTACGATTCTTCCTTTCTACCACTCCATTTTACTGAGGGGTTCTAGGAGCTGAAAATTGTCTGGTAATCCCTTTGTCTGTACAGAATTCATTGAGAAGTGCATTCTTGAATTCTGTCCCATTATCTGACCTTATTGCTCTTACAGGGACGTTAGAATCTAACTCAATCATCTTGATATGATCAATCACAACTTGTGGTATTTCATCCTTAGAGTGAAGAAATAAAACCCACGTATACTTGGAATAGTCATCAACTATCACAAGACAATAACACTTCTTTGACATCGAAAGGACATTAACTGGTCCAAATAAATCCATGTGCAATAATTGCAGAACACCAGTTATGGAAGATGTGTCAGTGCCTTTGTGACTTGCTTTCTTTGACTTTCCTTTCTAGCAAGCCTCACATAGTCCTTCTGGAGAGAATTCCAGCTGGGGCAGACCTCTTACCAATTCTCTTTTTACAAGAGAATTCATTATTTTGAAATTGAGATGAGAAAGTCTCTTGTGCCATAGCCAACTCTCATCTGACGATGCCTTTGCATAGAAGCAATTGACTTCAGGATTGCTTCCAGAGTTCATGTCAGCTACGAACAGATTTCCTTTCCGGATTCCCATTAAGGAGGGTTTTTCACTTTTCTTGTGCAGAATCTGACACTTCAGCTTGTCGAATAAAACATTGTAGCCGTTGTCACAGAACTGACTAATGCTAAGCAGATTGTGTTCAAGTCCTTGCACAACATATACATTTTCAATGATAACATTTCCAGCTAGCAAACAGCCATATCCCTCCGTTAAACCTTTGCTGTTATCTCCAAAGGTAACCACTGGGCCAGCTTTCTCAACCACATTTGATAGCAGGGCTCTATCTCCGGTCATATGTCTTGACGATCCGCTGTCAAGAATCCACACTACCGGTTGTACCTGCTTAATGCCCTACAATACAAATGGATTAGACCTTCTTCGGAACCCAAGCTTGGCTGGGTCCGGCATACTTGTAAAATTGGCCTTTATCAGGCAAAACAACATTCTTAATTTTAATATTCTCAACGTTCTCAATGATTGAACATTTGACCTTGTGAACAGCCTTGACAAATTTCTGTTTAGGCTTAGGCACAAATGTCTCCTTTCTAGCTTTAGGAGGACTAGCAGTCTTAGACCTATCATGCTTTCTATTATTCACATGCTGACGAGGAGTAGTCTTATCATTAGAAACATGCTTACCATTAAAATAAGCAAACATCAGATTAAAAGCACAAGACATACAATCAGGAACACCACATGCTTTATGAGAAGGATTAACAATAGGCAACTTATGCATGGTAGACATGGCATTTGTGTTATCCAACTCATGTGTGTCTGAGTTAGTCTCAGTTGCTTTCACAACCTTGACTGGAACTTTTGACACACTTGACTTGGAGACAGCTTTCTCATTAGCATTATCTTCAGCACGGATTTCTTCTTGAATAATAAAAGAGGTCTCATCAAATGGTTCAGCAATTGATTCTTTATAGAGGGGTTCATCAACACCCTTAAGCACATGTGGTACTTCCCTGCCTTTAGCACATACATGAGGAGGGGAGTTTATGCCTAATTTTCCAATAGCAGCATTGTAATCATAACCTATACCAGATGTTTGATTAACAGCTTGCTTATTGTAAAACTCTTTGGACTTCGAACAAGAATTAAAATAAGCTTTAACCTTAGCCTCAAGACCGGTGATCTTGTCTTTGAGAATAGTTTCGAGTTGTCTATAACAGTCAACTCTATTCTCTAGAAAAGATACTTGTTCTTTTAATTTATCTTGATTAATGTGCACAAGTCTTAATTCATTGACCTCTTTCTCAAGGTCTTTGATTTATTGATTTAACAATTCATTATCACGACGAGCACAATCTAAGGAACCTCCTAGATGATAAACTAATTCAGCATCAGTAAATTTTACCTCTTTTCTTGACGATGAGGTGTTTGCATCACTAGCCATGAGAGCAAGATTCCCAACTTCTTCATCTTCACTGTCAGTATCATCCCAGCTTCTTCCCTTTGCCAGGTAAGCCCTTTCAGATTTACTCTTTTGATTAGAATCGTAAGAGTTCTTCCTTGCTTGTTTTGGCTTCCTGCATTCTGTGGCAAAGTGTCCCAACTCATTACAGTTGAAGTATCGAATGGTGCTTCGATCAACCATCCCTGTTTTATACCCACCACTGCTGGTGTTAGAGGATGAAGATCCACCTTTCTGGAATCTGTTGTAGTTGGACTTGTACTTGAACTTGGGATTCCTTTTAAATCTGACATTTGAGAATCTCTTGACAATCAGGGCCATTGACTCATCCTCCAATTGCTCCAGTTCTTCCAAGGAATAATAATCATCTCCTGATTGATTTGTAGTAGGAGAATCAAATTCTGCTACTATCACATTATCTTCAACCTTGGAAGACTGTACCATTCTTTCTGACTGTTGAGATTGTTGTTGATAATGTGGTTGTTGTTGTTGTTCATCAGCTACTAGAGCAGTAGACGTGCTGACCACTCTTCCTTTCCCGTAAACTTCCTTCTGCTGAATCTGCTCCAACTCATAAGTCTTTAACACACCATAGAGCCTTTCCAAAGAAATCTCACTCAGATCTCTTGCTTCTCTTATGGCAGTGATTCTATGTTCGAGATGAGTTGGCAGTGTTAAAAGGAACTTTTTGTTGACCTCCCTGATGGAGTAGTATTTACCATTAATGTTCAGGTTGTTGATCAATGCATTGTACCTCTCAAACACTTCAGTGATTCCTTCCCCTGGATTGGATTTAAAGTATTCATACTCAGAGGTTAGGATTTCTAGTTTGTTCTCCCTAACTTCCTCTGTGCCTTCATTAATAATCTCAATAGTTTCCTAGATATGTTTGGAATCTTTGCAATTCATCACATGTCTATTCATCAAGGGATTAAGGGAATCTACTAAAATTAGTTGAAGGCTAGAATCCAGGGAGGCTTCTTCTATTTCAGCAGGAGAGAAATCCTCAGGATCTTTCACATAAGTTCTCGCTTTGGTGATCACCACATCATTTTCTATTACCTCTGGTTCAATAACCATAGGAATTTTTGGACCCTTCTTTAACACTTGCAAATATTTGGGATTAGCCACTTGTAAAAACAGTAGCATCTTCTTCTTCCACATAACATAATTTTCTTTATCGAAAAGTGGAATTTTAACGGTTCCAACTTTTTGTGAAGTCATTATGAATTTTTTGAATGAATAAAAATTCAAAGAGTTGAAAAATCACAAAAGTCTAGGATCTTGATTGGTTCGTTAATCAGAAGGCTCTGATACCAATTGTTAGGTCCCAATTTGTTTGTAGAAGGGGGGTTGAATGCAAACAATACCGTTTAATCGAATAAAATGCGGAATAAAAATGTGAAACAAAATTCAAGTTAAATAAAACTTTTATTAAACTTGAAAGGTGTTACAACTACGGTATCGGTTACAAGGGATTAATCTCAAATCAATTATTACAAATCTAGAATAAATTCGACATGAACTTTTTCTATTTTTGCAATTAAAAGATCAAATGCTAAATGCGATTTGAGATTAAGTTCTAGGGATTTTAATCCGCTAGATTGATACACAAGAACAAGATAAATAATTCTAGTGGATTGGATTTAACTTTTCAATCTAGAATTTTGATCTTGAATAAAGCAGATGAAAAATAAAATGTTGAGCCTTTGTTTTCTGCTGAGTTCTTGACTTGTGTTTTTGTTGAATTATTGCATGATGTCTTCTGCTGTGTTTCTGTTTGTTTAAGTAAACAAAACCATCTAGTTTACTCAGCAAGACTTTCGGCAAGACAATCAAATGAACTGGTATGACAATCCATTTGAACTGGTAGGACTTTCGGTGAGACTATCCTTTTGAACTAGCAAGACAATCCCAATAGCTAGCAAGACAATCAGAATGAACTAGCAAGACTTTCGGTATGACTATCAATTGTCATACCGATTGTCATAGTAGTTCAAATTAAAATTGTCTTACTGAATTATTAATAGATTTTAATCTAATAATAATTCTGAAAATCCTTAAAATTAATTCTGAATTAATTAATCAATTAATTCAATTAATCAATAAATTAATCTTTGCAGATATAATTTATTTTCTTAATTAAATTATATGACTTAATTAATTAATAGAGAATTAATATTAATCTTGAGCAGCAACCATTCTTCTGAAAATCTTCTGAAAATTACTGTCAAGTATGAATCAATTCCACCACTTCAATGTTGACACTCGATGTACTGTCTGGTTCATGAGTGACTAACTTTCGTGACGTTTCTTCAAGTCTTGACCTTGATACTCTTGATTTTCTTCAGACTAAATCCTTGTAATTAATTGATACCCTGACGAGATCTTTGTCACTTGATTAAATCCACAATCCTGATTTATATCACTGAGGCTTGATCAATTTCTTGAGCTTCTTCCAGTGAATTAAGTCTTCAAGTCTGTAGATGAATAATGTTTCTTAACCCTTTGACAGATGTTACTATATGAGATCTCTCTGACGATAGATCCACTATTTACTTCTTACATTCTTATTTGAGTTGAGTTAAATCCTCGAATATACAAATAGGCTATGCCATATGCCTTTCATTTGGGTATAACACTTAGCAATAGATTTGTTGGAGCTATGGTGTTTCAAAATTTTAAAGCATGCAGGGGTTTCCATTTATTTTTTTAAAAGATGAATTTCATTAAAACGAACTATCGCGCATAATACACTTCACTGAACAAGAGAAAGGAGACACAAAATAATTGTGGCTATTAGCTAAATATGAAAATCTAGCTAGCACATGAGCTATCCTTTTAGCATGTTTCCGAATAAAATGTACAGAAATCCTGTCATATATTATAGGTGCAGTTTGCTGCTTTCAAGCATATCTCCCACTTCCAAGCAATTCTCAAAACTGCTCTTGGTACCTTGTACAATAAGAAATGATCTCTGTTTCCATCATAACCTTAGCACCATTAAGTTGTCGAGTCATTATTCAAGACAAAAGCTCCCTAATTTCAATACTTTGTACTTCAAAAATCGAAGCAGGTTCAGGAAGAGAAAAGTTCTTACCGACAATGAAAGTGCCTTCATTATCTTGGAGAACCATACCAACAAAGAATGTTGTTGTGCCCGGGAGCAGGGAAGCATCAACATTAAATTTCAGGACACCTTCCTCTGGTGGCAACTATTTATACTCCACTAGTTTATTACGCTGACTTGCTTCCTAATGTACATTAGATTTAGATCATTTCGCCTCCTTCCACTCAGCTATATTGTTAAAGTTATTATCCATAATGATTGTAGGAGAGACAAATTTCCTTTCCCAGACCCTCTTATTCCTTCAAAACCATATCCCCCACATAACAGTATAGATCTTTGTTACTGTTATAAACTAATTTTTGCCGACCTCGTACTCGTCTAGAGAAGTAGACTTCAGCCTGCAAAGAGAAGAATGCGAGGGATGATCCCCGATTTACCTCCGGTTTGAGAATAAGTTAATGGATTTTAAGAATGGATAATTTGGAATACAAGAGAGTACTGATGTCTGTTTGTGTGAAAACTGAACCTCTCTTTATCTATATATCTCCGAATTGAGTTAACGTCTCTGCCCACTACATCCGGCCCGTTCCACTTTTTGGGGATAGTGGACAAGAGACCTCGTCGTCTTCCTTACTGGGTTGCTCCAGATCTCCATTTCATGGGCCGATCATCTTTCGTCCCGCGTCACACCGATTCTGCTTCGTACCAACCTGAAACATAGGCCTAACGTAGTGGGCCTCCAACAGTTACCTCCTCTTCTGGAGCTTCACTAAGTTTATTCAATAGCTAGTATGGGGCATATTCTACTTCCTGTATATCATAGCTGAGACCCACAAGATACCAACACTGAGAAGCAAAGTCACAATCAAAGAAGATGTGTATCAGGTGTTCGACATCATTGTTAGGACAAGTTATTTGGAGGACTACACCTTTAATAGTTAACCTTTAACACATTGGAGCATTGTTATAACAAAATTTCCAGATAAAAATATTTACTTTTTGAGGGATTGATATTTTCCAAATTTCACTCCCCCCAACCAATCTTCAATTCATATTATTGTTGCATATAACTCTCTATTATTATAAATTTTTGTTGGACCCTTCATTCTCGAAAATATTTGGCCATTCCAAGTTTTAACCTTATTATCTTCAAAAATTAATATTAGTGAAATCAATATATATATATATATATGATAAATAAATGAATTGGAACCGGTGTATTTTGAATTTTCATGTATACATTCTTATAAAATATATGAGAATATTTATTAAATATGTCACTAGAGGCATGGAATGTAGTTGGTTTGTAAATTAGTATTTGATTTATTATTTATAAAATATAAAAGTCTGTTAAGGGAGGATTCCATTGGATTTAGTGTCGCTATATTGGCATTAAAAAAAATAATTTTTAAGAGTACATGCACTCATGATAAGATTCAATTCATTGATAAATTTAATCAATTGAAGTTGCTATTCAAACTAAATCAAATACTTTTGTTTATATACTTACAAAACTCCATTAATTTATCAATTACCATTCATCAAATAAACAATTACATAATACTAGCTGTTTTATTTAATAATGAGAATATTAATCATGTATTTAACTTTAGCTCTATTACATAATGGTCCCACAATATACTCACAAAACTCCATTAATTTATCAATTACTATTCATCAAATAAATAATTACATAATACTATCTATTTTATTTATTAATGTAGAATAGATATCATGTATCATGTATTTAACTTAAGCTCTATTACATAATGTACCCATAAAATATTGTTTAAAGTAAATATAAATTGTTGATAATTTTAGATGTATGATTAAATTAATGTTGAATCAAATTCTGAAACGTGTCTTGATCTTAATTTATATATTGGAAAAATGTTCATAAATAATATCGTCTTCTAAATTGTAGTCATCTGAATATAATTTAAAATATATAAAAATAAGAGAAACTTTGCATATTGAAATCACTGAAAAGATTGTCGAGTCACAACCAAAAATACCGTCAAGAAGAGGCCGAAATTATGAATTATTATGGTAACTGAAACACCAATGATGATGTAGTTCATTGATACTTCTGATTAACCACAAGGATGCGACTTACTACCTGGAAAATCTCCTAACAATAACCCTAGACAGAGGCTATCTAGAGAATAAAATCTCCATCGAAGATTATTTCTTATCTCCCAATCACCCTGGATAAAGGTTATTTAGAGGAAAAGATCTCATGAAACTTATTTTGTTAATTATCCAATATCTAATGCAGGCGATTTTCGTCAGAGGTACCGAATACACCCCCGTGTTTTTAATAATATCAGTATAGCTCTTTACATTCAAGATTCTTACTGGCATTAAAAAGCAGATGTAATTGAATTATTGGGGTTGCTACCCCAACAAAAGATTACCAATGCACTATGAATGCTAGCTTACAGTGAAACTAAGATATCTGAAAAAATAAAAAAAAAATCGATACTAAGTTATCATACAAATAAAAAGCATATTAAGAAAGTAAGAAAAATCTTATATCATCTACCAAATTGGTTTTATGGAAGGAGGAATTTGGTAACAACAAAATTTGAGGTTCGTCGCCGGAATCGAAATCTACGCTGATGGTTCTTCGCCTGAAAAGTGAGCGGAGTGTGGTGGTTGTGATGAATTGGGGGCTGAGATTGCTTAGGATTGGCGGTGGCTCTTTAAGGCTCTCGCTTCCGACCCCTTACAATTTGTTTACGTATCCCTATTTATAGAAAATCAAGCCAACGTAGTTCTTGAGGAATAAGAAATCTAATGGGCTTAGATTTTTCATCACGGGGCCCAGTAGAAAACCTACTAAAGACCGTCTTCTACTAGATTTAGGAATGTTCGCCGATGAAGAATAACCACAAAAGCCCAAGGCTCATCCACGGCTTCGAGAATTTGCGGATAAGGCATCTCCCCGGCCGAGGATAACGCTCCGCTACCAGCTGTTTCTCTAATCCATAGATGCAGGTATACTCATGGTTTACCCCAAATATTGGACGCATCCTTGTCCCCTAAATGAGGAGCCCATACCAGATTACTGGACAAGTAATCCCCAGCTTTCAGGTGCAAAGTGCAAGATACTCCGAAGTCTCCCAACGAGGACACCCATTGACTAGAGAGACAGAGCTCCCAAAGCACACCATAGTTTACCCCATGTCCCCAATGAGGACACCCATTAACTACAGGAAAAGGCCTTTCGTCCAGGTATACCCCTAGAGGTCTCTTACCATGGACACCGCATTCCTCTGGTTGCATTACAGGAAGGAGTTCTTCAATAGAGTACCTGCAAAAAATATTTATTAATAATGATCCATCATTTTCCCAGCATCATGAAGCGTCCAAGGAATCTACCTAAAAGTCCACCTTCTTTCAAATAATACAATAGGGCGTGCCCTAACTTCTTCACAAGTTAGGGCTTTCTCTATTATGTTATCCTGAGGGTGCGCCCTCTATTCCTGGGAGGAGGACAAGCCCTAATTCATCTTGCAGTAGGCAATAGTCTAATAATTTGCCCTAATTGAGTACAATTGACCTGAATTTCACTCGAATAATCCTTGTACCAAATTTTGTGCATAAAAACTATCCCCCAAATTTTATATATCACTGAAAATGGGATTTGAATTTTTTACTCGTAGAAAACTTGAAAAAATTGTATGATCGTCTAGAAATTTGATGGTGCCTCACAAATTTATTCAATCATCTTTCTTCAATCTCCTCCCTTCTTTCTCTAAACATGATAGGGCGCGTTTTAGATGAATGCGCATCTCATCAATTTTTACAACCACTTCACACTCTTCAGGGTATCATTTGTCACTCTCTACTGCTTCTCTTCTTATCGACTTTAACCTTGATTTATCGAGAGAGGTTTATCACTTATGCACCATATCTCTAAGTTTACATGAGCTAACTCGGCGTAAAAAACAAGAGAAATCGTATAAAAGTGTGCACCTCGTATACCTTGGTAAAGTATAACCCTTTATCTCTAACTCTTTCATCTTAGTATTGGTTTCCTTAGGGCACTACTAGAAAAATGCCTTTAGACAACGGTTATAAACCGATGTCTTTTTTTTTTCAAACCGAAGTCTTCGCATGTGTAGAGAAAGGTAGGGGTCTTTAACATCGATTTTTAGCCGATGTTAAAGATTAACATAGACATCGGTTTTCTGAGCAAACTGATGTATAATTAGCCCTTTTTTTAACAACATGTTAAAACTATATTGTGAAAAATGGTATTTAGGAGGTTAAAAAGCACTTTAAATATATAACAGGGAAGAACTATTAATTGATAGACATCAGATTCTTAAAAAAATGATGTCTTAAATTCTATAGTACATCGGTTGGTCTGGGGAAACGATGTTAAAGAGGACCTTAGACATCAATTATCTTTCAAGATACGATGTTATATGTTATATATCACATCGGTTTTCCTTGATGTAGTGATGTTAAAGTTCTTATTTAACATCATTTTTCAATGGAACCGTTGTGCATTATAGTGAAAAACATCAGTTTATTTCAATTATTTTAATATAAACTTTTACTTTTGACATCAGTTTCACTTGCACAAGTCGATGTGTTTTAATATTTTAGACATCGTTTTTATTCCATAGATTCATGAGTGGAAAGTGATATAAACCATAGATAAAAGAAGCATTTAAAACAAAAATAATCAAAACAATGAATTTGTCATTAATAATGCTAGTAATATAATTACTGTTAACAAAAAAACATATACATACATACGAAAATTCATTCTAATATCAACACCAGAAAAAGGCCCTTGTGTTTCGCCGCGAGGATCTTTGTAAAAGGCCTTGCCCGTCCTTTGGCAGAAGGTTGTGGGAACTTGCTACATTAACTCCAAGCTTAAGGTTGTTCATCGCAACTTCGTTGGAGATGGGATGCTATCTGAAGAATCTAAAAAGGTATTGGAAAAATTTAAAAGTCTAACAAAAAACATAAGCCTAAAAAGTGAAAGAACTGATCAAACAATGTAATTCAAGGAATAGATAATTGAAGATAATGTTGCATGCCCGAGGGGAACTAGTATGAAGGGAATCATTGTTAGTGCTAAAAAATGGGTACAACATTGTGGAGATGCCAATGCCTATCATATTATGCCAATTATAATCTAGTGATAACAAGCAAACCCAACAATTTTTATTGAGTATCGCTTTAATTAGTTAGGATCTACGATCGGTCTTGCAGATATAGCTTAAGGATATAACGATAGACTAATTGTAGAATAGGGAGAAAACACCAGCAACTAGCTACCCCTGCTTATTGGTACTACCATATTTGCAGTAATTTATGTTTAAACTATCAAAACTTGCAGAACGGGGGGAATACTGGACAATTAAAGGAATTCTAAGATCCCGGATAGCCTAAAACATTTCAATGACCTATCTTCAACCTAGCTACACCTCCTAAATTTATAAACGTTCAATATATAAAAAAACCAAGCAACTAGAAGCAGCTGAAGCGCAGTGCACACCTAGTTCTCTGAATATCTAATACTTCTAGATAAGAATGGTGATCACAAAATAGCCACCGCTAGAAAAAATTAGCATCTGTGATATGATAAAGCACCAACCACATTTTAAAAATTCCCATCAGATCGCGGAAATCATGCAAGAACAAGTTGACAAAGGTTAGCACAAATGAATACATCGGTTTTGACCTTAATATACTTGTTTTAGCTTACAAATTGATATTACCTTCTAACAGCCAGATTAAACCGGGAGATTATGTCGTAAACCGTTTACTGATGCATCCAGGCTGGTAGATTTAGCTTAAATTTCAATAACAATTCAATAACTTCATTTGAACGCCTACAAATATTACTAGACAAAATGTTGTTAACAATTTATTTTATCGATCTTCTGAATAATAAAAGTTACTGTGAATTACTACTCATCCAAAAGAAAATGAACTTATTGGTGTAGTGTCCGCGAACGAAGTTATTAGCAGCATCTTCTTTGCCACTGATAAGTTTCTCAGGATGAAACAACTGTCGATAGGCACCGGTACGAACCTCATCAATAACAGTAGGTTCAAGATCAACAAACACAGCACGAGGGACGTGTTTACCAGACCCTGTTTCACTGAAAAATGTGTTAAACACATCGTTTTCTTTCCCTACACTCTGATCACTCGCCATTTATCCATCAGCCTATTCACAAGCATCAAGAAATTGTTAATTCACATTTCACCGAATACAAATTTATCTAACAAACAATGAACATTAACAAACATGCAACAATTGTTTTCTAGGATTTGAAAACACTCAATGTTAGAGCAGTTACAACCAAACAGCTTTGAACAGCTGCTCCATATCCAAAAAGTGCAACAATTGTTCTAGCTAAATTATGAATCTTAAATATAAAACAGCAAGTTGTATATAGTTACGGAAAGTATCTGCTAAATTTACAAACATTAATATCCTGATGCTTTAGGTGAAAAATTAGAGACTAACTAATAAATATATGCACATGAGATAATATTTAAAATTAGAGACTAACTAATAAATATATGCACATGAGATAATATTTCTCAAATATTACTCCATGAGGGATAATGGCCAAGTAATTATCTTGGTCAGAACCCCGAGATATACGAGACCATACAACATATAATATATGATACACCTGCACACATAGCTATACCTGGAGAACAGGTCTTGAAATAATTCTATAATATTGCCAAAAGTAATTGATCAGTTATCTTTAACAAAACAAGTTAAGAAACTCATCCTTAGTACATAGCAATTAGCAATGCTGCTGGAAATATTCAACTACACAAATCAGTTCACTTTTTTTCCAAAACAGAGGCTATACTTATGTACATGTCTGCATTTATAAAATTGAATAACCAAGGTTTTTATAGAAACTCGCTAACCAGTTTTTTGGAGCAGCAGGGTGCATGCGATAAATTAGAGCAATAAAACGTTTCCTACAGCTTTGAATTGCTTTCCAGTCGCCGGATTAAACTTTGCTACACCTGCAAAATTGAAAAGCAAAATACATTAACGATCTCATTCTTGCTAATTTCATATATAATCATATAATTTTATTTTGTAGCAACTACGACTCAATCAATATAAGATAATGAATTACTGGACTAGAATTAGCTAATTACCATGGTATTTGTCTACATCCTTTTCAGCATAAAGGTATCCGCGGCCTTTCTCTGTGATAACATGGATTAGGACCGGGCCTGTTTTTTTTGTACTCTTGACTTCTTTCAAGATGGTAATAAGGTCATCTATATTGTTGCTTCAAACTAAATTAGCAATAACTAAAAGGTCCTAAATTAAGCGCAAAAAATAGTAATTCAACTAAGAAAGAAGCACATTCATATGTAAGCCCAAAGAGACCAACTTGATTAGGGAAGGAAAGGCATAAAAAACTTACAGGAATATTCATGTACTTAGCTATAGACTTCGGTACCCTGAAGAAAGGGAGATCTGTGCCCATTGGTGTTTTTAGTAATTCAAATTGGCGACAAAGCAGGATCACGATAAGCAGTGACAAGTTTTTCATAAAAGCATCCATTGTACTTTCATTCAGGTCAACTTTATCTTTCTTTATCTGACACTGCGAGACATGAGACAATATAAATAAATTTTAGCTGAGCAAACATCCATTTGTATATCAGACATAGATTAAAAAAAGTTAATATGATGATATGCAATTTTATAGGAGTTCTATACGCACCACAGGAAGCAACTTTTTGATGTTATGATATGCTTGAGATGAGCACATTAGATGCAATCTTTTCTGATCCCATCTTCAAATGTTATTAAACTACTAAATCCTGCAACAACATCCAACATCATAAACACGAATTGAAATCAAATGTTATTTCTCCAAGCACTGTTGAATAATTAATTATAGACTAAAAACTTGGCTTACTCTTCTTAGTTTTCTCTCTATATTTATAAATACAAAGCAACATCATACACTTATAAGTTTTGCTAAATCAATCAAGAATACACACAAACCAATTATAAGTCATCGTATAAATGACTATGGCTTGAAATTCACATCTAACCATTTTGTATCCCTTGTATCTCCCTGAACATACATACATACACAAAGAAAAGTTATAGAAGTTAAAAGTAAATCAAGAAATTTCAACAAAGACAAAATGTAAAGATATCTCAAGAAAATAGGAATATGTTACTAATTCAAATCCGATTTGAAAATAAATTGAAATTTACAGACTTACTTCACACCAATCAAACAAAACCACCTGCTTTGAAGGTTACTTAGAATGAATGAAACTAATTCCAAGCTGGGTTCATGCTTAATTAGGGTTTGTGCTCTGAATTTATGAGATGAATACTAATTTGTGAGAGATATTAGAAATCAATTAGGGTTGAGAGTGACAAGAGAGAAGGAAATGGTGAGAGAAAGACAAGATATGGCAATAACGACAAAGCAACAAGAGATGGAGATAATGAGAGAGAGAGACCAGAGAAGAGAGAGTGAGAGAGAAGAGAGAATAAGAGAGAGAACTGAGAATGAGGGGGAAAACATTTTTGGTCAAAGGGGGGAAAATTGAGAATGAAAATTTCTTTTAAGGGGGAATTTTTTGGTGTATTAACGGGGGAAAGAAAGAAGTGGATCTTTTTTATTTTTTTTTTAAAAATGATTATAGACATCGGTTGGTTAAGATACCGATGCCTTATAACACCTTTAACATCAATTTTGAAGCGACCGATGTTAAAACTGCTTTTAACATCGGTGACATTTCTAACCGATGTTAAAGGGGTGATGTCGTAGGCACTATTTCTAGTAGTGGGGCGCGCCTTAAACTGAAAGGATCATTATAGGAGGGCGCGCTCTGAGGGGGAAGCTCGACCAGAACAAAGACTAGCTCTCCAATCTTCTAGTAATAAATAAACTTCAAAAGAGTTTTAACAAATAACCCACATGAATCTTCTAAAGTCAAATAGTTGAATCCAATGTTCTCTAGAATTTTGAGGCTAAATGACATGAAACTAACCCACAAAAAGGAAATTGTGGAGGTTGAGTAAACATCTGATGCAGGGAGGATGTCTCTTGTCGGTGAGGGTGATCCTTCCACCAACAAAACAAACATAATTCCTTCAACTACTACCTTATATTTGACTTCTTACATCTTGCCAAATTATAATTCCAAACTGTTGATCTCATCTTTATCATAAATAATGTGATTCATTTATTCAAATCAAAGTCGAAGATTCTATGATCTTCTAGAATCACTAATATTTAGAGGTAGCACCCTTTATAGAAGCCGTGTCTTTCTCAACAAAGTTAACATCCTTACAGGATATCTCCTCTTTAAGAGGAGCATCAACCTCGACAAGGTTTTCATCCTTCGAGGGCGCGTTCTCTGTATGAGGAGCGTCTATCTCGACAAGGTTTTCATCCTTTGAGGGTGCTTCCTCTGTAAGAGGGGCGTCTACCTCGACAAAGTTTCATCCTTCGAGGGAGCTTCCTTTGTAAGAAGAGCGTCTACCTAGACAAAAGGAATCATAATTGGAGGGCGTGTCTTTTGTATGAGGCGCGTCTACCTCAACAAGGGTATTCATCCTTGGAGGGAGCGTCTTTTGTAATAGGCGCGTCTACCTCGACAAGGGTATTCGTTCTTGAAAGGGGCTTCCTCTGTTACAGGTGTGTCTACCTCGATAAGGGTATTCATCCTTGGAGGGAGCTTCCTTTGTAAGAGACGCGTCTACCATAACAAGGAAAATCATCTTTGGAAAGTGCGTCTTCTTTAAGAGGAGCGTCCACCTCAACAAGGATATTCATCTTTTGAGGGTGAGTCTTCTATACGAGGTGCATCTACCTCGACAAAGGTATTCATCCTTGGAGGGAGCTTCCTTTGTAGAAGCCTCGTCTACCTCAATAAAGGTATTCATCCTTGGAGGGTGTATCCTCTGTAAGAGGAACATCTACCTCAACAAGGGGAATCATCCTTGGAAAGCGCATCCTCCGTAAGAGAAGCGTCTACCTAGACAAGGGGAATCATCCTTGGAAGGCGCATCCGCTGTGAGAGAAGCGTCCACCTCAACAAGGGTATTCATCCTTGGAAGGTGCTTCCTATATAAGAGGAGCGTCTACCTCGACAACGGAAAACATCCTTGGAGGGAGCTTCCTCTGTGAGATGACTATCCACCTCAACAAGGGTATTCTTCCTTGTAGGGCATGTCCTGGAGGTGCATCTACCTCGACAAGGGGAATCATCCTTGGAGGGCGCGTCCTCTATAAGAGGAGCGTCCACCTCGACAAGGGGATTTATCCTTGGACGAAGCTTCCTTTGTAAGAGGCGCGTCTACCTCAACAAGGAGAATTATCTTTGGAGGGTGCGTCCTCTATAAGAGGAGTGTCCACCTTAATAAATATATTCATCCTTGTAGGGTGTATCCTCTATACGAGGCGCGTTTACCTTGACAAGGGCATTCTTCCTTGGAGGGAGCTTCCTCTGTAGGAGGCCCATCTACCTCGATAAGGGGGTTCATCCTTGGAAGGTGCGTTCTCTATAAGAGGAGCGTCTACCTCGACAAGAAGAATCATCCTTGGAGGGCGCGTCCTCTGTAAGAGGAGCATCTACCTCGACAAGGATAATCATCCTTGGAGGGCGCGTCCGCTGTGAGAGGAACGTCCACATCAATAAGGAGTAGTTATCATTGGAGGGCGCGTACTCTATAAAAGAAGCGTCTACCTCGATAAGGGGAATCATCCTTGGAGGGCGCGTCTTTCAAGGAAAATATATTGCGTAGTGATTGTAGATGATTTCTCAAAGTTTTCATGGACCTACTTTCTTGGATCAAAGGATGAAGCTAGTGAAATCATTATCAATCACATCATGCAAGTCAACAATCATCCAGATTTCAAAGTAAGGAATATCAGGAGTGACAATGGAACTGAGTTCAGGAATTCTACCATGAGGTTGTTCTGTGGAGAAAATGGGATCATGCATGAGTTCTCAGCTCCAAGGACTCCACAACAGAATGGTGTGGTGGAAAGGAAGAACATATCACTAATTGAAGCTACAAGAACAATGCTTGAAGAGTCAAAACTCCCAACATATTTTTGGGCTGAAGCTGTTAACTATGCATATTACACTCAGAATATTTCTCTAATCAATCAGGCAAAAGGCATGACTCCCTATCAATTGTTCAAGAGAAGAAAACCAACCTTAAACTTTCTTCATGTCTTTGGTTGCAAATGCTACATTCTAAGGAATCAACCTGATCATAAAGGTAAGTTTGATGCAAAGGCTGATGAAGGGATATTTGTTGGTTATTCTGCTGGAAAATCATATAGGGTTTACAATCTAAGAACCAACACTGTTATGGAATATGTGCATGTTGCGTTTGATGATAAAATGATTGATGGACTAACAGATGAGGGACATCATGAAGGACTCAAATTTGACAACATTGAGATATATTGTGATGATAGTGAAGATGAGAATGATGAAGAAGGCACCTCGAAAAGGATTCAAAATCTGCCTTTGGATAATGCACAAAATGCTGCATCAGTTGAAAGTCATAATTCAGCATCCGTTGAAAGACAAAGTGCATCATCCATTGAAGTACATAATGAAGCATCCGTTGATCATAATTTATCAACGGATAATCAATTTACTTCATCAGTTGATAGAACTCCCAGTTCTTTTCAAAGGATCAGTAACTCAGGGGGAGTTTCAACCAATCAACACTCTATCTCACATCATGACAATACCGAGGCAACCTCATCTAGAGCCAATCTACCACCTCAAAGGAAATGGACCAAGAATCATCCATTTAAATTGATCATTGGTGATGCAATATCTAAGGCGCAGACTAGTAGGGCTACTCAAGATGAATGTCTATACAGTAGTTTTCAATCACAGGAGGAATCTAAGAGAGTGGAAGAAGCTTTATTGGATCCAGATTGGATTTTAGCAATGCAAGAGGAGCTGAACAAGGTATGGAAGCTGGTACCCAATCCAAAGAACAAGAGCTCTATTGACATAAAATGGGTATTCAGAAACAAGATGGATGAAAATGGCATTGTCATAAGGAATAAAGCTAGATTGGTTGCCAAGGGCTATTCTCAACAAGAGGGAATAGATTTTGATGAGACATTTTCTCCAGTTGCAAGACTTGAAGCCATCAGAATCTTTCTAGCCTATGCAGCCCATGCCAATTTCAAAGTCTATCAAATGGATGTCAAGAGTGTATTTCTGAATGGAGAATTGGAGGAAGAAGTTTATGTAAGCCAACCTCCAGGATTTGAAGATCCAAACTTTCCAGACTATGTGTATTATCTGTTGAAAGCACTTTATGGACTAAAGCAAGCACCTAGAGCCTGGTATGAGACTTTGTCAAAATTTCTTGTAGATAATTACTTCACAAGAGGTACTGTTGACAAAACTCTTTTCTTTAGAAATGTTAATGGCTCTACAATACTTGTTCAAATCTATGTAGATGATATTATATTTGGTTCTACAGATGATAAGCTTTGCAAAAAGTTTGTAAAGTTAATGCAAAGAAAATATGAAATGAGCATGATGGGAGAGTTAACTTATTTTCTTGGTTTACAAGTTAAACAAGTTAGTGGTGGAATTTTCATTAGTCAAACTAAATATATTTATGATCTTTTAAAGAAGGTTGACTTAATGGATTGTTCATCTGCAAAAACTCCCATGGCCACTGCCACCAAGCTTAAATTAAACAAGGCTGAAAAGTCTGTGGACATTACAAGTTATAGAGGCATGGTTGGCTCACTTCTATACTTAACTGCTAGTAGACCTGATATAATGTTTTCTACATGTCTCTGTGCTAGATTTCAAGCTGACCCTAAAGAATCTCACTTAGTGGCTATTAAAAGAATTTTCAGATATCTCAAAGGGACTCCAAATCTAGGAATTTGGTACCCTAGAGAGTCTGGTTTTGATCTAATTGGCTACTCAGATGCAGATTATGCAGGTTGCAAAATAGACAGGAAAAGTACAACTGGCACCTGTCAATTTCTAGGGAATAAGCTTGTGTCATGGTTCAACAAGAAGCAAAATTCTGTTTCTACATCAACAGCTGAAGCTGAGTACATTATTGCTGGTAGTTGCTGTGCACATATACTATGGATGAGGAATCAACTATTTGACTATGGGCTAAATATTGACAAAATTCCAATACTCTGTGACAACATAACTGCCATTGCCATTACTGAAAATCCAGTACAGCACTCAAGAACCAAGCATATTGACATCAAGTACCACTTCATAAGGGAACATGTGATGAATGGTACAGTGGAACTCCATTTTGTTCCAAGTGAAAAGCAGATTGCAGACATATTTACCAAGCCACTTGATGAATCAACATTCACAAGATTAGTAAGTGAGCTAGGTATGCTTAATTATTCATAAATTCATGTCCCTATTATAATTTGTTTTGTAGCCCGAAATGAATTTGTTGAAAGAATAAAGTTGGCTCTAAGTAAAGATTATCCTATCAATGGATATTCCCTATCCGTTGAAAGCCAAAATTGTTCTATCAACGGATGTTCATTATCCGTTGAAAGACAAATACATTTTTGGTAATTTTATCCTTCAACGGATAAAACTGTGTTAATATTCAACGGATAACTGTTTACCTCATCCGTTGAAGTGTCACATCAGTTGTTTTAAGTGAGTCACAGTCGTTGATTCTTTTACATAATCGTTGATACATATATATACACACAGTTGTATGTATTTGTATTAAAGGCAGTTTTTAGAATTCATACAGTTTTCTTTATTCTCAAACGGCTGTAATTTACTTAAAAATATTGTTTAATCATTCTCCTTATGTTTTAATTTGAGAAAGTATAAAAGCCCTTTGAATTTTTATTTTCACTTTACGCTTTCTTGCAATTTTTCAAAAGCTTTTACTCTCTTTCTCTCCCAAAACTCTCAACTTTTCTCTGCAACCTCTACCCACTACAATGGCACCAGTAGTAAAGATAATGTCCCAGTCTGGATTTGTCTATGCAAAAAACAATTTCGTAGCTTTTGTGGAAAAGAATGAAGCCCACTCAGATTATCACAAGATGGTGGACTTCATCAAAAACTGCAAACTAAGCTATGCAATGCTGGAAGCCCCAACTATTTACTGTGAGGTAATTGAGGAGATTTGGACAACTGCAGAGTTCAACCCCACTGATATGACCATCAATTTCTCTCTCAAAGGTAAAGATTATTGTATTAACTGTGATGATATACAGTCCTGTTTCAAACTACCTGAGAACAATGCCATGACACCATACACTGATAATGATGTATCTAGCATGTTAGATTCCATAGGCTATTCTTTTGATTCTGCTAGTTTAGGGAGTATTAGAAGAAAAGGCCTTAGGAAAGAATGGAGTTTTCTTGGTGATGCCTTTATCAAGGTTTTCTATGGGAAAATTAGTAATTTTGATGCAATAACTTTATCTCTTGTTAATATGCTCTATATGCTAGTTTCTGATAGGTATTTTAATTTTAGCAACTATGTTATGCTAGAATTGGGTACCAGGTTAGGTAACAAAGCTAATAGACCTCATAACATCTACTATGCTAGATTCTTTATGTTATTGGCTAACCATGTTGCTGAAGGTTTGGTCATAACCAATGAGAGTAATAAACTCAAGTGCTGGGCACAAGAGAAAAGGGTCCTTGCAGACCTTTTGAGAATTAACCTCAACAATCAGGTGCCATTGGTATATTTACCAATAATGAATGCACCTCAGGTAAGTGAGGTAAATACTTCTTCAACTCCCACTACTTCCAACCCCATTATTTCTTTGCCTTCAAGTGTGGCCATGGAATCTGTGTCCTTGTCCCAACAGATTCCTACCAAGGCCACCAAACCTAAAGTTTCAAAACCAAAGTCAAAGAAAGCCACCTCTGTTGTTTCTCAAAAGACAACAGTTGTAACAACTACCATAAACCCTGAGGGGAGTGAACAGGGTGTGAGTGGTGAGGGGAGGGGTGAACAACAAGAAACCCCCCAGGACTTTACAAAGACTGTGGTGGTTGAAAAGGATTCAAACTCATCCCTAGTTGCATCCTCCCAAAAGGGTGCAGCTATTAAAAATAGTCCCCAACCAGGGACACAAAACAAAAGAGGGAGGGACACTGAAGCCACACACTCACCTGTAAAAGCCTTTACAAAAAGAAAAAGGGTCAAAACCTTAGTTTCCACACAGGGTGCACACACTGCACAGATACACCCACCTGTATCTATGTCTTCTCAAATTCAGTTTGATGTGACTCCAATAAATGTGGAGTCACAACCCCATTCTCTCAAAATTGACACACATCAATCACCAAATTCTCCATCACCATCTCTGGATGTGGACATGATATTCACATCAATTCCTGATTCTCCCTCTTTACAACTCAGGGAGGAGCCCCACTCAAATACTGGTGATCATCATCTTTTAGATGATTTGTTGGATCATCAGCCCATTCTTTCAGAATTAGTTGAAGAATCTGTGTCACCTAAATTAAAATCAATCCACACAGATTCAACAATTATGTCACTTTCAATTTCTACTTATTTTCCTTCTTCAACTGATATTCCTCATCCGTTGACAAGTGGTTGTTCTTCGATGGATAAGCTTAACAGCAGTTATCCGTTGATACCAACAGTTCCTACTTCAACGGATACTCCCTATCCGTTGATAGTCTCTACACAAATAACTGAATCAATTCCAAGTGTAGAAGACATGGTTACTGTATAATCACTTCTAGGATTGAGGGAAGGGAGTGAAAATTTGAGTGAGAGGCTGGGTTGCTCCCAGGCAAAAGGAGAGCTTGAGAGTCTAAATATGCATGATATTTCTTCCAGCATGGAAAAAGAAAGTGAGAGGAGTGCCACCTTAGTAGGTGAAGGTGAGGGTGTGAGGAGTGTGAGCCAGGGAGAGCCCCTGATGCAAGAAAAGAGAGAAATTGAGAGAAAAGCAGGTACATAAGGTATAAGGGTGGATCAAGCCATTGCTAATGAGTCAATGATTGTGGATGATGCTGAAAAGGAAAGACAATTTCAGCAACATTACAAAGCTGTAATTGATAACATTTCCTTGAATGCTGACACTTTTACTCATCCTGTGTCAGCCTATCAATTGTTGGCTACTCAGAGCAATGAGGAGGCAAAAAAGACTTTAAATCTAGTACATACTTCAGAATCTCTACAAAGAGATAAAGCTGCTGTCAACTTGATGCCTTCTACAGCTGGTGAGCCATCTGAAGAATTTGGAGTAAATTCTAATGATGATGACTCTGTTTCATTTGATGGAAGCATGAACTTAGGGGGAAATTAAGGCCCAAGTTCTATTCCAGATTTACCTGAATGGGCATTGACAAAGAAGTCAACACCAGGACAATTCAATGTATCCTTAGTCAAACAAATCATGTCTATCCAAAAAGCCATTCAGAACACCTCCAATGCTGGTACCAAGGCTCTTCTTCAAGCCCACCTAGATTCTCTACATCTCATGAAGCTACAACAATTAAGACAGAATCTGAGTGTGGATGAACTCAAGAAGGATATAGCTGACTTGAAGTCCTACAATTCTGAGAATCTGGATTCAGTCATGCCCTATGGTACCATACAGGACTTGTTACTGAGACTGAGAAGAGAATCAGATGCTGAAAAGAGGCTGGCCAAGTTGGAGGACAGAGTTCAAGTCATTGAAAACTCTGTGGTCACCATTCTTCAGAATCAAGAATCTCAAACAAGTCTTCTAATGCAACTGGCTAAAGCACAAGGCTTGACTCCTCTCCTTGATGATAACAAAAAGGGGGAGAATAAAGTGGAAGGGGGAGGGGAGCCATCTACAAACATTCAAATATCCAAAGTGCTAGTTCCTGCCATCACTACTTCTCCAACACCTCAAATCAAAGGAAAGCTTGATGGAATTGATCTAATCCAGCTAGCAGCAGCTGAGATGAAGGTGAAGGAGCAAAGGAGAAAAATTGATGAAAAGATGCAACATGTGTTTGGCTCTACAACTTCAAAATCATTATCTGTGAAGCATAGCACAAAGGTTGAGCCAATCATTATGGAGTACAAGCTAGTAAGGAGGAATAAGGTTGGAGAAACTTCTTTCAGGAATTTGAAACCCATGGTACTCAAGCCATCCACTAGATTCAACAGGGACTTTACAAAGAACCCTCTAAACTTTAGTCAACCAAAAGAAGTGGATTTTCCTCTTCCAAAACCTGATGAAGACAAAGTTTTGGGTGGTAGCATCATAAAGCACAAAGAGACCAATGATGTAGTGGAAAGAATGAATATGGCTATCATTTATAGAGAGGGAAAGAGTATCTGTGTGATGCAAGGACATCCCAAATTCTCAAAAGCCAAGAGGGAAGAAACCATGAGGTTAAAGGAAGAAGCTAAAAAGCTGAAGGCTGACAAAAGAGCACAAGCAAAGCTTGAAAAACAGCTAAAGTCAAGTCAGACTGAAGAAAAGAAGAAGATTGAAGACAAGAGTGAAGAAGACAAGATTGAAAGCAAAAATCTGGATATGGGGAATGTGGTTGGTGAGAGTGTGGAGGCAAGAAAGGAATGACAGAAAGGGAACAGAAAGAAGGCCAATGCAAAAAGGAAGAGTGGAGATGACACTGTGGAAACCCAATCAAAATCTAAACCACTACCTTCCATTCCTGAACCTTTTATTGCTGATCCTAGTATAAATGTCCATGGTGAACCAATCATCCCTAAATAGGAACCTATTGATTGGGACACCATCAACTTGCCTACCTTCCTAACTACCTCTCCACCACCAAAGAAACTGAAAAGAAAATCCAAATCAACACCTCCCCCAACCTCAAGTAAATTCACTCAGAAATATAAACCTAAGCCTAAGCCACAAGCCTCAAAGGATGATTATGTTCACAATTGTGACATAAAAGAGTTTACAGATATTGAACTCTATCTGGATGAGCTGGAGGAAGTAAGGGGAATACGTGCATACAAACAGCTCCCAGAAAGGCTAGTATTCAAGTATAAAGGAAGTGAGGAAAGGACTTGGCCTCTTCAATGAATTCTGAATGAAGGATATTCTACCTTGGTTAGAGTCTACTCAGCTATCAAAAGGGATTCTGGCTTTACCAGGACTACCAAAACTGAGATTCTCAACAAGATTGCCAGCATAAGGAAAACCTGGTGGGAGTTTAATTCCTTGCCTAGAACATTACTCATACCTGAGCATGGAATTACAATTCATAAATCATCTCATTGGTTGATGGAGTTCAGAGACAATAAAGGAGTCAGAAGATTTTTCAGACTTGAAGACCAGCTTAAAATTGCCAGTAATGAAACTCTCAAAGACATGTAATCTAAGTTGGACATCAGTGAAGAAGATGTAGCTGAATTCTACAGACAACTCCAACTCCAAGTAGAGGAAAATGACAGGAGGCTAGGGAAGAAAACAAGGGATCAAAGGAAAAGAAAATAATTTGCTCAGCCTAAAGGAGCATCATTGGAAACAATGTAATTCTTCAATTCTATCTCAGTGCATACACTTTTGCAGCACTTTTGAATTTCCACTTGATTTCAGTTCATATATTTGTTAAGTATTTTGTTATCATCAAGTTAAACCCAAATTTATGCCTACAATTCTAGTAGACATAAATAGGGGGATATTGTTAGGAATATGTGTATTAGTTTGATGATAAGTTAAACAAAACACTTAAGTAGAAATCTAGTGTTTGTAGCCTCAACGGATAAGACCATTCTGGCTATCCGTTGATGGAGTAGCTTTACTTAGAAATAAGTTTAGTACTGTAGCACATTTCAGTTTCTGTATTTAAGTTATAATTCTTAAATGTTGTGGGAAATTATAAGTCATGTTGACTACTAGTGGATATGCAAATAGGAGGGCTAATTGTAAATATTTCATGCCTTGTAATTCTGTATAAATGAAGTAGTATCAACTGATAAATTAAAGGCCTTCAACGGATGAGAAACAAAGCTTCAACGGATGTCTCCAAAGCTTCAACGGATAACATCCATCAACGGATGAGTGCATCAATGGATGAGTGCATCAACGGATAAAGCTTCAACTGCTAATGCATCAACGGATAAAGCTTCAACTGATAAAGCCATCAACGGATGAAAGCTTCAACGGATGCTCTGTTCAATAGCAGTTGACAGTGATAATTCATAAGCTGACAGAGGCACATGGGTTGACAGAGACAATTGGAATGTGGTAGCCTATTGGAGGAATCAAGAAAATACAGCATTTCCATTCTGGTGCAAACGAGGAAGTATTCAAAGATTCATAAATTATCCTAGATTGCATTGGATAGAGAAATGAAGAAGAAACATGTGAAGAACCTTTTTAATTGTATTTGTACTTTTGTCTTCACTTGTAAAACTTGGTGATATATAAACCAAGTTGCAGCTAGTAATTAGAGTGTGAATTTTTCCAGAGCTATTTAGAAAAATCCATAGAGAAAATCATCTAGTTTGTACTAGGACGTAGCTGTGATCAATTCTTTGAATCACAGATTTTCTGAAATACACATCTATGGCGGAACAACAAATCCACCAGAAAAGTTTTTGAAGCCTTTGTGTTCTTTACATTTGTGTCTTGAATATATATCTGTCTGCACCTGCTCAAAGCAATTCACACACAACTGTTCATCAAAACACTTAGCCTTTGAAACTGCTCAAAACTTGAAAAAGTTTTGAGATTTACATTCAACCCCCCTTCTGTAAATCTCATTATTAGTTTCTTGGGAATAACAGTAACTTTGAAGGTTTAATATGAGCAATGTCAGAGGTTTCCTTTTCCTTATTTTCTGATATCAAGCCAACTTGAGCTATGTCAAAGGTTGCTTGCTTCAGTGTCATATCAGAACTTACTATATCTTGACTCTGAACAACTTGGGCCATGTCAGAGGTTGTTTGAGAAATCTTCTTTGAAATCAGAGTAAGATTAGCATCTTCAACAGATATTTCTTTATCCATAGCAGGCACATAAACCTTTACAGGTTCTCCAACTTTTTCTTTGCCCTTGGACCTTGGATCTATCTCCATTTGTGATTTGGCCTTAGTTGCCTCAGATTTAACCTTTCTTTTATCACAATGCCTTTAGCCTTAGGAATTTTCTTTTCAACAACAGAAGCTTCAGATTTGGAGTTGACTTTTTCTAACTTAAGTCTTGCTTCTTCTTCCTTTAGACTCTCAAAGTCCATTCCTGGATTTTCTTTCAAAAATAACTATCTTGAAATCTCCTCATCAAGTTCCAGAAGTTCATCAGGACTTATCCTTTTACCAGTATAAGAACTTGTTCTTTGACTTGTAGTTCCAGCTTTACTTGATGAAAAACCTTTACCTTGACCATGACCTCCACCCATTTAAGAGTTTCCTAGGTCATCTTTCCCATCATCCTTTCCCTTTAGTGTCTTAATAGGTTTGTATTTGGACTTAATTACTTTCTCCCCCTTTTTGGCATTAGCAGGTAAAAGAAGAGAGACAAGCAATTCCACTGAGGATTGGATCTCATTGAGTTGATTTTGATGAGAAGCTTGATTCTTCAAAATTTCATCAATCTGAGACTGTTGCTTCTCTTGGGTTTTCTCAATGTAGGCAATTCTGTCAAAGGTAGGTTGGAAAAACCTTTTCTTTTCAAGTTTCAGATTCATATCTTGCTGGATCAAGTTTTTTTGAATTTTATTCACCTTGTCATGAGTTATGGAGCGTTGACCTTGAAGGTGCCTTGTACTCAATGCAGTAACTCTCAGTTGTGCCTTGAAATCATCATTTATCAGCATTTCATCAGCTTTTGCAAGATGCTCAGCAAGAATCTTTTCAGAAGGAACAAAACTAACTTTGTTCCACTCCTTAGTCCACTCCTGTCCTCTAGGAGTTTCACTCCAAGGTACTGGTGCTTCCCCTGTAACAAACTTCTTGACTATCTCAGCTTTAGGAACAGTTTATTGAGGTGCATGTCCTGATGGACCAGCTGCATCAACATCTAAATTGGCAGCAGCTTCACCAGTAACTTCATCATTAGCAGCATCAGAACTTATAGAATCAACATCAGCAGCTTCCTCTGAGAAAAGAATAGTATGAGAGGCTATTGAGGCTTCAACATCATCCTCTAAGTGCTGATCTCCAACTAAATTCTGATCAACAACCATATTCTGATGCTCACCTAACATCTGCTCTTCAGTATCTAGATGCAGAGAAGGTATTGTAGGCAATTCTGGATTAAAATCAGCATCAAGAAGTGGTGTTATTGGTGGAGTGATTTGAGTTGGTGGAGCTTATAAATTCAAAACCTGAGGCACTTCCAAGTTATGGATGTCAATCTCATCACTTGGCCCCTGGTTGTCAGCATGTACTGGAGATACTGGAGGTGTGGGAATATGAGTTGTTTCTGGCTCCTGAAGTGGAGAGTGATGAGTTGCATGAAGGTCTAGATCAGCACTAGGAGAATTGTGAGCTTCAACAGGGTCTTGTGAGATCAGAGATTCCTGACCCCCTTCCTTAGCTGCTGCTTCCATTCCTTTACCAGAATCTTCAGGCCTTTTTGCCAATGTTTTGAATCTTTTAGCTTTTGAGGAGTCTGTAGGAGCTGCATCATCAGAATTTAGCTTTCTAAGCCTTTTTAGGGGCCTAGAACTCCCAATTTCAACATCCTTCTGAGAAGAGACCTTTTCAGCTTCTATAACAACAGGTTCTGACACTGGAACCTGTTCCTCACTGTCTGACTCATCCCTCAGAACAATCCTTCTTCTCTTCTGTTGAGTCTGAGCTACTTTCTTAGTCCTCTTGGGTTTTGAAGATGAAGGCTGCACTGTAGGATCTGAAGGTTGAGGTTGAGAAGTTTGAGGTGTTTGTGTAGAGGTGGTAGGTACTGATGGATGAGGTTCGGATGGTTGAAAATTAGGATATAGTTCAGTGTATTTAACTGGATCGTAGTTTATTAAGGCTTGTTTGACAGATAAAGGAACTAGGAGGAGTCTTAACACAGCCTTCTTATTATCAGTAGATAATAAGTCATTAAAAGCTCTTTTAGCTAGTTTGAATGATGAAATTAATTCACTAGCAGATTGGGGCTTATTATCACAACAAAAACTATAGATAAGCTGACAGAATCTAGCAAAATAAACAGTATTTCTATCTTTTGTCATTCTATCCCCAATAAAACCTAAGACAACACTTGAATAATCAAAATCAGTTTAATTTATGAGAGCATACCCGATTTGTTGGCTGAATATGGGAATTCCATCGAAATTAGAACATTTGTTTGCAAAAGCCTTGGTTATGCAGTCAAAGAAGAAACTCCATTCCCTCCTTATGAAAGATCTCTTCAACTGACCCAGCTTTGCCAATGTCCTCTCATACCCCAGACTGGCCATCATGTTTTGAAGAACTGGCTCTTCAACAGTAGAATACACACAGTTCTCAGGTAGCTGCAGTGCTTGTCAGACCGTAGCTAATGTCACAACATACTCATCCTCTCCTGATGAAAAAATAATACTTGGGGACCCTTGAGCACCACCATTATCATATACTCCGCTTCTCCAAAACTCCAGTACTTGAGTACCAGAGACTGCTTCAGGTTCGGTCAGAGCGTACCCTATATCAGAACTAGCAAGAAAGTCCTGAATGAAATGAAGTTCGGATGGGGCTTCTGACTTGCTAAGAATAGCGGAGAAGTTATTAGGAACAAACTTAGCTCCATAAAAATTATGTCCTTGGGTGCCATGAGAAATAAGTGAGAAATAAAATTGCCTGTAAGGTGTTTGATAAAATGTCTGTAAAGAAACCGTCAGTAAATGTGAGAGAGAATAAGATAAGAGAAAGAGTAGAATAAGAATGAAAATAAAAGATTTTAAAGTCTTTTATCTCTTTTACTTAGACACCCCACGTGGCAGCAGTTAATATGTAGTGGAACAGACCTTGACACATGTCGGACATGCAGTAGTTTAGGCAAAAAGTAATGGGCACGGTAAATAAGCAATTATTACTTATCACATGCAGTTTTTCAAGGAGAAAAACCGTCCCACTAACCAAGTAATCCCATTAAATAAATGATTATTACTGCTTTATCTCTAATAAACCAATATTCAAAAAAATATGACCGTTGAGGTAATGACTAAAAATAAACCAAATAAATAAATACTGCCACGTTAGCATCAGAACTTGATTTTTATCAAAACTTAACAGGTCATCAGAATATGATTAGCATCAGAATTTAAAAGGTCATCAGAATATGAAACGACTCAGAGACAAAATCTTGCAATAAAGTAAAATTTCATTAATATATCAAATTAATACATTTCATGAAACTTCAATTACATACATAAAATTACAAGATTGCCCTAGTTTAAAATTCCTAACATCAACGGCTTTAGTCCTAAGCTAAGAAGCCTAACGATTAACTCCTTCTGCTGCTGACGAAGAGCACTACAAGACGGATGATCCGTTCTTGTTGACGGAGATAACGGAGATGAAGATTTCTTTGAAAAGTCAACAAGTCATTTTTAATGATCTCTGGAAATTGAATCCAGAGATTATGAGGAATGTTGTTGATAGGATATACAGTCGGAATTCCATTTTGAAAAATATGCACAGTGTCGGTGCCATAGTTGTAAAACCAACCAAACTCAGCCATTTTTGTTGATATGAATAAAAAGAGAGTGAGTTTGTGAGAAAGTGAAGGATGTTTTGGATGGAATGAATCATTGGTTTAAATAGCCAATGGAATACCAAGAGACGCGAGGACTGGTGTAACACCCCCAAATCCAGGGTCGGGGATCCGGGTTGTCACGAGTTCCATTTCCCTTAATAACACTTAACCTTAATAAACAACCAACTACTGCATACTGTGACCCCACAATATACACACACACACCACAAGTTATAGTCTCAGAGATGAATACCAAAAATAACACAAGTCATTTTATTCCACAATTATAAACCGTTACACCTTAAAAGGGTTTCTGAATAAATTTACATTTCTTTTCCATTATTACATTTCATATAGATACATAAGTCTGATACATCAGAAGTTGAAAGCCTAGCCTATTGGTAATTTCTACCTCAGAGCTACAGCGACATCAACGCCTACAGGAAACTGCAGAACATTTCCTATCCGCTCGCAAATTGGGAGCTTGGTCTTGTTCATCTTGTCTATCTGTTGTTGTGTGATGAAAGAAGAAAGCAAGGGTGAGCAACAAGCCCACCGAAATAATATGTATAATAATTAATAATATATGAGCATTCTCATAGTACTCATGAAAGCCTTGGTCAAGAAGAAATGAACCAAGTTTGACCTCTTAATGCGACCGAGTCGCAAAATATTTAGTATATATGTTTATATACTTTTTGAAATCTTTGAAATCCTCTGACATGTATAATATACACAGAGTTCCAGTTTATAACTGTATAAAATATCGTTGCAAGGTGATCTCATATATCTAACCTTGTCTCAACATTTTTCTGAAAATCTTTGTCATGCATAAGATAATCATTTACTAGATATAAGTTGAAAAGATGAAGTTACAAGATACTCCAATATACTTATATCTTTTCCTAATACTACTTGAACTACAACCGTTCAAGGTATAATCCGTTTCAAAAGTTCATCACACTAATGAGACTACAAGATAAGACTTGAATAGATTCAATCTTTGAAATATCATTTGAAAGAAATAAAGTTACGAGATACTTCATTAAGTCCCGATATATATATACACCTATATATATATATTTCATACACTCCTTGAAAACCTCTGTTATGAAAATTATAAACAGAGTCGCAATATCCAATGAATTTGGAAAGGAGAAAACCTTGGCATAAACTTGATATCTTGCTGATCAGGCAAAGATACCAATAAGTAACCGTTTCTACTAGTAGATGGACGAATTCCCCACTGGTCATCACCCTGGCCGCAATAGGACCTTATGCTGGACTGCCACTCAGCCACTTACGCATTTGATGGACTCCCACTGAGCCACTTACACTTTCATGGACGCCCACTGAGCCCATGTTGCTTATGCCAACTCAAATAGATGAACTTACTTCCCGAACGATGGGCAAGTAATCAAGATGTTTTCTCAAAACAGCAACCTCGTTGCGAATGTAAAATACACCACTGAGCCGGATCCCTCAGGTTTTGAGCGAGTATTTAAATCCCCTTCGAAAGGAAGATCTTAAATATAAAAATGAGTTTTGGGATCCGCTCTAACTTTTAAAATCATTTTGAAGACTCGAAAACACTTTTAAGAATGTTTGGAGTAATGCTGATTTAATGACATAAATCAGTCCCGATATATTATAAAATATCTGAATATTATTATTTAAATAATATTCCCATAAGGATAATCTCTATATAAAGAATTGAAGTAGAAGTTTTAAAACTCATACTTGAAATGAATATTAAATAACCAAAGATATACTTATACGAAAGTACTATCTTTATTTGAATAATCGAAAATAAGTATGATTATCGAAACATTATTCTTTAATAAAATAAAGAATATTATTTAGTAAATAATCGGAGTCATAAGTCCTCGAATGAATATTCAAAATAATATTCATTAAATAGAATAAATAGAGTCATAAGTTCTCGAATGAATATTCAAAATAATATTAATTAGATAAAATAAGCGGAGTCATAAGTCCTCGAATGAATATTCAAAATAATATTCATTAAATAAAATAAAGTTATCGAATAAACCTTATTCGATTAATAGTTTTGAAAACTCTATCTATATATATATAAATATATATATATATATATATAATACTAGGGAACATCGACTCCCGGTTTAGAAATATGTTCACCTTTGGGTCCCCTATACTAAGGGTATACACAACTACTGCTTATCTCTAGCATAGGTATTATGCAACTTATAAGCAATCGAATCAACAGTTAAATATCAATATTATGAAACAGGCATGCATATAAACCATATCAATATGCTCCAATATATCGCAAGATTTGCTAATAACAATCATGCAACTATCACAAGATAATGCATATACATATATACATCACCACAACAGTATAACGGGTAGAAAACTTGCCTGAGTGCTCCCGGATAGACTTAAGCTTAGAGTGGGTCCAATAACCTATGAACAACAACATAAGTCAGAATTAAACCCCGGTCGCTTAATAAACTAGACTTTAACCAATTGAACCCTAATGTTCGTTTATGGTCACTTCTACGCTTAACGAATCACATAAGTCGTTCGAGTACCCTCGGCCCCACCATTTTTAATAAATTAACCATTAAGAGTTTTAAGGTGATTCTTTCGCGAGTACCCTACCAACTGCCTAATCCACTTTACATAATTGTTTCACAATCCAATTAGTCATTTAAGGTTCTTAACCAAAGTTTTAAAGTAAGGCGAGGGGTAATGGTTCTATCGCGAAACGCCATTACTTAAAACGGTCGTTTCTCCTAAAACGTACATCAGATTCAAGCGAACCACATATCAAAACGAAGCTCGTAACATGAACTATCTAATCATGGCAATGGTCAAAACCTAACAGTGAGTTCACGGGTCCTGATGTTAAGAACAAAAGCAGTTCTAAAGTAAATCGGTCATTACGACGGCTATGTTTACGCGATTACCAAATTTAAACCATTCCAGTCAATTCACAATTCAACCCACAATCACCAATACAACCAAACTTCATCCATTATTTACTACAACAGCCCCAACAACTCAATATTTCCAATTTATACTACTTCTCAATCATGAACTAAGAGCTTACTTAAGTTCATTAACTAATCATCAAGATTTATAACCCAAAATCATTATAATTCCAACCAAACTCTAAACATACAAGAATCATGCTCTTATGAACTATAACAAACAAAACCAAACCTAATACTCAAAGTAAAGTTAGGGTTTGGGGGGGTTATACCTTCCTTGGAGAGTGGAGAATCACTTAGGAAGCCTTAAATAACCACTAACTATCTCTACTAAGCTTGGATCTTGAAGAAAATATAAGAAAACACAAAGTTAGTTTCTTAAAAACACTATTCACCAAGAACTTTGATGAATTGATTAGCTATGTTAAACATGGAATCTTGAGCTTAAACTTATGACTCATCTAAGTTATGAATTATGGAATCTAAAGAAACAAACCTCTTGATTTTTGAAGGTGTGTAGCTTGAGTTTTGAAAATTTTCCTTTGCTTTTCATGGAAAAGCCGAGAGCAAGAATAAGGGGGGAGAAGAAATGCTTCTTATTTAGTTGCCTAGGTATTTGTGTGATGATTTGCTTGTTAATTAGGTTATTACCATGGTAAATTTTGTGTGGTTCACAATCAACCAACAACACACTTCTTTTTGTCATGCTTAGGTCATCATTCTTATGTCATCTTCCCATGCTTGTCCTCTTCTTATTGGTTTGATGACATCATCATCCCTAACCTCCTTGATTAACTCCTAATTTCTTGCCTAATGACCGCTGATCTGTTATACGGTTCGTTTAACTTTCGTTCTCGTTTCTCGTTTGAGGGATCATACCCGGGATCTTATTACTGGAGTTTCCTTAACCTTTCTCAATACATTATATTCTTTTTATGATCCTCTCTTATAATCATTGAATTTAAATCCTTTTTATCCTGTTACCTTATACTCAATTCTTTCGGTATCTGGTGGATTTTCGGGAAAAATCAAAGTGTTCGAATTTGGATTCTAACGATCTTTGCATACACTTATATACCATATAGAGTACAAATAAGATCTCAGAATAACAATATAAGAACCCCCACATAGTGTGGCATGAAAAGTTTCCTTATTCAGCATAATCAGCAAAATAACTATTTATAAGGGTTACAAAAATTTCCAAAAATTGGGGTTATTACAACTGGGCAACAATTACAAGTGAAAATAATGACCCCTCGATTCCCTAGACTGATGAGTAATAATAACAGCCATTGGAAGCTTAAAACAGGAGTTAATGAGCACACGAAACAAGTAGGAATTACTATGCATGTACGAGTACCACTAATCCAAATTATGTTGACTGTTTATAACTCACCCAAACATATTTTGATTTTAAATATGACTATTTCAGGTTGAACCACAAATAAGTCAAGTAAAGAATCAGGATTTAATATCAGAACTTAGACTTATATCCGAACTTAACAGTCATCAGAACACGACTCCTTAACTCGAGAAGTGAATGTCTATTTCTGTAATTCTTCACACAATTACTGATATGGTTTCATCAGAATTTAATCATCAGAACTTCCATCAGAACTTGTCCTCAGAATTTATGCATCTAACACTTAAACTGTTCATCTAAAATAACATTTATCACCACAGTAATTTTCATCATTCACATGGAGTGTATGTGTGTGCAATAAGCTAAATATCAGATAAAGATTAAAGTCTGATTCACTTCAGTACATCTTAGAAATAAGGCGTAGCTAAGAACTTTGCTCAAAATCTGTCATTATTCTGAAGTCTACTATAGAATGAGTTCATGCATGAGTCCACCTCAACTGTTTTTTGCTCATTTTATGCATCTTTTGAAATTCCATTTTACAGTGGCTTCTCAGTATAAGTGAGTCATGACTGCTTATCAGAATTTATGCTATTATTAGAGTATTTCTCCAGTAATCATAGAGTGTGAAAAGTCACCAAGAAAATATTTATTTTGCTTTTCTAATGCATATTACTTAATACCAGCAATGCACTTGGGTCGTCCCCTCCACATTTTACTCTAGATCTCAAAGGAGTACCTAATTTTTATTTCTTTTTCTTTTCCTTTTTTCTTTTGATAAGTGAGGTTTATCAGCACTTAGTACATCCATCAGATTTACTAACATCAGAACTTAACAGATAAGAAGCACTATTCTAGTTTTTGACTTAGTAATAAGATACACAAAGTAAACTTAACTAAGCTCAATATCAGAATTTGCTTGTGTTAAAAGATTTCCACATAAACAATTACTTCAAACATGGGACTTTAGTATATTAAAGACTACTAGGTCAGCATCTAGCACAATTATCCGCATTGGATTGAATAGTCACAGAAACATTCATATCACTATCAGAGTTTAGAAATTCACATCAGACAACAATCAGCACTTAAGCAATTTTCAATTTAAGCATAGAATACACAAAGATAGTAATATCTGTAAATACTGATCATAGAATCTGATGTATCAGAACATAAACTAAGCAGATTTAGAGAAAGAACCTGAAACCATTCCAAGTTCATTTACCAATCTTGTAAAAGTAGCTTCACACAGTGGTTTTGTGAAGATATCTGCTAGTTGTTGATCTGTTGGAACAAAATGCAATTCCACTGTACCTTCATCCACATGTTCCCTTATGAAGTGGTACCTAATGCTGATGTGCTTTGTCATTGAGTGTTGAACTGGATTACCTGTCATAGCAATAGCACTTTGATTATCACAGTAAATAGGGATTTTAAAATATGTTAACCCATAATCTAGTAACTGATTCTTCATCCAAAAAATCTGTGCACAACAGTTTCCTGCAGCAATGTACTATGCTTCTGCAGTTGATGTGGAAATTGACTTTTGTTTCTTGCTAAACCAAGAAACTAATCTGCCTCCAAGAAATTGGCAGCTTCCACTTGTGCTTTTCTTGTCAATTTTACATCCTGCAAAATCTGCATCTGAGTAACCTATAAGCTTAAAGTCTGATTCTCTAGTATACCACAATCCCAGATCAGCTGTACCCTTAAGGTACTTGAAAATTCTTTTCACAACTGCTAAGTGAGGTTCTCTTGAATCTGCTTGAAATCTTGCACAAAGACAGGTAGCATACATGATATCAGGTCTACTAGCAGTTAGATAGAGTAGTGAGCCAATCATACCTCTGTAATCAGTAATATCTACTGATGTACCAGTATCCTTATCCAATTTTGTTGCAGTGGCTATGGGAGTGGATACACTTGAACAATCTTGCATTCTAAATTTCTTCAAAAAAATTCTGGTGTACTTAGATTGACAGATAAAAGTGCCTTCTTCATTTTGCTTGACTTGAAGGCCCAGAAAATAGGTAAGTTCCCCCATCATACTCATTTGATATCTTGACTGCATCAATTTGGTAAACTTCTTACAAAGTCTGTCATTTGTAGAACCAAAGATGATATCATCAACATATATTTGGATCAAAAGTAAGTCCTTTCCATGGTTGAGGTAGAACAGTATTTTGTCAATAGTTCCTCTATTAAATCCACTTTCCAGAAGAAACTGAGCTAAAGTCTTATACCATGCTCTTGGAGCTTGCTTAAGGCCATAAAGTGCTTGATCAAGCCTATAGACATGATTTGGAAGTTTGGAATCTACAAAACCTGGAGGTTGTTCAACATATACTTCCTCTTCCAATTCTCCATTGAGAAAAGCACTTTTCACATCCATTTGAAAGACTGTAAACTTTTTATGAGCAGCATAGGCCAAAAATATCCTTATGGCTTCCAATCTAGCAACTGGTGCAAATGTTTCATCATAATCAATTCCCTCCTGTTGAGAATTTCCTTTTGCAACCAGCCTTGCTTTATTCCTTGTAATTATACCATCACTATCAGTTTTGTTTCTGAGCACCCACTTTGTACCAACAACAGATCTGTTCTTTGGTCTTGGCACTAGGGTCTAGACTTTATTTCTTTCAAATTCATTTAACTCTTCCTGCATTGCTTGCACCCAATCAGCATCTTGAAGAGCTTCTTCCAATTTCTTAGGTTTAGTCTGAGAGAGAAAAGAGTGATAAAAACATTCATTTGATGTAGCTGTTCTAGTTTTGACACCTGCATCGGGATTTCCAATAATTAAGTCAGGTGTATGGGATTTAGTCCACTTCCTTGTAGATGGAAGATTTTCTCTAGAACTGGATGCTCCCCCATGATCCATGCTGTCTTCATCAACATTTTCTAATGCTCCCCCTGAAATTATGCTCTCTGAGTTGGATCCTTCAAAATTTGAGTTTCCAGAAATATCAGTACTTGAGTTTCCAGAATTATCAGAACTTGGACCATCAGAACTTGATGAATCAGAACTTTAAGAGCCTATTGTAGGTTCTGATACTTCTTGAAATGTGGTTGTATCTTCAGTATGCTCCCCCTGCACAGGTGCATCTCCCTTTGATGTAGTCATCACAATTTCAATAACATCAGAGTTTAATCCATCAGAGTTTGCAGTATCAGGATTTAGACTATCAGGATTTACAGTATTAGAATTTAAAACTTCATTTTCAAATCTTAGCTGATCATGATCATTGAAATCTTCAAGTCCAGTAATTTTCTTATCATCAAAAGAGACATTGATAGATTCCATGACAACCCTTGTTCTTAAATTGTAGACTCTGAACGCTTTTGTGGAAAGTGGATATCCAACAAAAATTTCTTCATCAGCTTTTAGATCAAATTTGAATAGCAGTTCAGGATGAGTCTTAAGAACAAAAACTTACATCCAAATACATGAAAATACTTCAGATTTGGCTTCTTTTGCTTCACCATCTCATATGGTGTCTTTCCATGCTTGTTTATAAGTGTTGCATTCTGAGTAAAACAAGCAGTTTGCACTGCTTCAGCCCAAAAATAGGTTGGTAGCTTTGCTTCATCAAGCATAGTGCGTGCAGCTTCAATAAGAGTTTTATTCTTTCTTTCAATAACTCTATTTTGCTGTGGAGTTCCAGGAGCAGAAAATTCCTGCTTGATTCTATGGTCTTTGCAGAACTCTTCCATGATCAAATTCTTGAACTCAGTGCCATTATCACTTCTTATGATCTTCACAGAATCTTTGACCAATTTATCCAGTTGCTTGACATGATCAATCAAAATAGATGCAGTTTCACTTTTTGTGTGTAAGAAATACACCCATGTGTATCTGGTGAACTCATCCACTATGACCATAACATATTTCTTCTTTACAATAGACATGATATTAACTAGACCAAATAGATCAACATGTAGTAGGTGATAAGGCTCAAGAATTGATGATTCAGTCTTGCTCTTGAATGAAGATTTTCTTTATTTTTCCTTCTGACATGAATCACAAAGGCCATCAGAAGAAAATACTGACTTTGGCAATCATCTCACAAGATCTCACATGACTAACTCTTTTTCTAAATAGTCATTCCTCTTTTTATAAGCAAGATTTTCAGAAGTTAATCTTTCACATGTTAAGGTTTGATCTCTATAAATAATGAACATGGTTTTAAGATATCTTCTCAACTCATTAATATCATCAGTATGAAAGGCATAAGTAGTTTGAGGTACCTTTAACTCATCAGCATCAGAACTGCTATCAGCATTTGCCATCAAGGCATAGTTCTCCTCACTTTCAGAATCTGAAGTGTCTGTCCAGCTTTTCTTCTTTGTGACAAGAGCCTTGCCTTTGTCACTCTTCACTTTCTTGCAATCAGGAGATATGTGGCCTTTCTCACCACAGTTGTAGCACTTGACATTTGAGTAATCTCCTCTGTCAGACTTTCCACCTTTGCCTTCAGATTTTCTGAAACTCTTCTTATCAGAACTTGCACCTTTCTTGGAAAACTTCTTTCCCTTCCTGAATTTTCTGTATGCAATCCTTGTGATTCCTTTCACCATAAGAGCACACAGCTTCATCATCTCTTCATCATCATCCATCTCAGGCAAGCTTTCAGTTTCTGAGTCATCATCACTATCATAACTTGATGACTCAGTATCAGACTTTGTGATGAGAGCTTTTCCCTTGACTTTCCTTGAGGTAGCTGCTTTGGGAGATTCCTCCTCAGCCTTAAGAGCAACTGACCTTGACTTTTTTCCTTTTCTCTTGTTTCTTTGTTCCATCTCAAGTTCATGAGTCTTGAGCATCCCATAAATTTCATCAAGAGTTGTTTCTTCAAGATTATAGTTGTCTCTTATAGTGGTGGCCTTCAAATCCCAACTTTCAGGAAGTGCTAACAGGAATTTAAGATTTGAATCCTCAAGATCATATTCCTTGTCAACTAGTGACAAATCATTCAAGAGTTTGACAAATCTGTCATATAAACCAGTTAATGACTCATCAGGCTTTGAGTCAAAGTGTTCATACTCTTGTGTGAGTGTAGTCTTCCTGTTCTTCTTAATTGATTCGGTTCCCTGGAATCTTGTCTCCAAAGCATCCCATATCTCCTTTGCAGTCTTGCAGTTGATTACCATGTTTGACATTACATTATCAATAGCACTATGCAGCAAGTGTCGTACCTTAGCATCCTTAGCAATTGATGAGATATCTTCAGCAGTATAATCATTCTTCTCCTTTGGTACAGACTTTGCTGGTTGACCTGCAACTACAACAGAGTGTTTGGTTGGCTTGTGTGGTCCTTCATTGATTCTTTCAAGGTATTCTGGATCAGTAGCTTCCAGAAACATAGACATCCTCACCTTCCATATGGAATATTCAGATGGTTTCAGTATAGGAACTCTAATAGTCTCATATCGACTATGGATTTGAGTGTTTGGAGGTTCTTCAGTTTTAGTGGGCTTAGTTAGAGATTGTTCTTATTCAGACATGATTATTTTCGGATCTTAAACTGTTTGTGTGTTAACAGATCTGCTCTGATACCACTTATTAGGTCACACACACTGTAGAAGGGGGTTGAATACAGTATTTAGCACAATCAAATCGAATTAAAGAACACAAGTAATAGAAAACAAACTTTATTAAACTCTGTTACAGTATGGAACTGTCCTCTCTCAGTGATGAACAAATATCACTAGAGCTGCTAGGGTTACAATGAATATTATTCTCGATAATGATAACACGTATAGTGTAAACCCTATATCTGTGTTTATATACTACACAGTTACAAGATAATAGCTAATTGATATGGAATATAATTTTGCTTCCTAAAATATATCAATCAGTTATCTTTTCTTCCAAGTATCCTATTCTTCATAAAATTCCTTCTTCATGCACATCTCTTCTTGCGTTTGTCTTGATCTTCTTTCCTTTCAATCAGCCGCCTTCCTTATCTGAAAGTCCCCTTAAGTCCTGATATTATCTCCTGATAAATATCTTCTGATAACTTAAGTTCTGACTACTTAAGTTCTGACTTCAGTATAAATGCTGATTTCCAGTTAAGTACTGATTTGTCCTGTTTAAGTAAGATCTGAAAACTAAACACAAATCATATTAGACATGACATTATCAAATATATCTAACAATCAATATGAAGTAGATGATATGATTCAAGAATGGAGGATTCAATTTTACTCTTGAAAGATGTTTTTCTTTGCTTGGCTTTCTGGAATGAGTCACATAAGCCATCAGGAGTAAACACTGCATTGGGCAATCCTCTCACAAGATCTTTCCTTACAAGTTCATTGATATTGTTGAAATTGAGGTGAGAAAGTCTTTTATGCCAGTTCCAGCCGTCTTCCACAGATGCTCTACTTAGTAGACAAACTTCTGATTCATTAGTATTTGTGGAGACCCTGGCTTCATATAAACTACCATGTCTTATACCAGTCACTGCAATCTTGCCATCAGTCTTTCTGACAATTTCACAATGCTCCTCATAGAAATTAACATGGTAACCTCTGTCATAGATTTGACTCACACTGATTAGTTATGCTTGAGTCCTGCAACCAGAGCTACATTTTCAATGATGATATTTCCAAGTTTGATTTTGCCATATCCCAAGATTTTTTCTAAGTTTCCATCTCCATAAGAAACACTTGGGCCAACTTTCTCCTCAAATTCTGATAGCAGGGATTTATAACCAGTCATGTGTCCTGAGCATCCACTGTCCAAGACTAGAGTATTCCTCTTGTTACCCTGCAATCAGTATTTAAAATCAGTTAGTGTTTTTAAGGACCCAGACTTTTTTGGATCCTTTGGCCTTTTTGAGTTTGTTAACATATACAGCAGAAGACTTTTTATCAGAGCTTATGTTAACATCCTTACTATCAGTATTTATACATGCATAAACAGATTTTGCTTTATTTAAGGAGGGTTTCAGTTTATAATAATCATAATACAAATTGTGATACTCTTTACATGTATAAATAGAGTGCCAAACACTACCACAACAAAAACAAGGACTCTGTGGTTTATATCTAACTGTTCTATTCCTAAACTCTGATTTAGGAGGAACAATATTTTTCTCTTTATTCTTCCTGCAAGAATTAGCAAGATGATTAGTACTACCACAGTTCAAACAAGCCTTTCTAGGTGCATTGGGATGAGTTACATAATTACCATTGTTATTAACACCTACCTTGCCATTTCTATTTTCCTAGGCCTTTTCTTCTTATTTTTTATGTGTAAATCCTTTAGCTTTTGCTTAAGCTATTTATGAGTCATTAAACCAATATTTACTAATTTTGGGTGAACCTGTTCACTCTTATCAGTAATTAAGTTTGATCTAGGTGCTGAGGTTGAACCTACCTCATTAACTGATTTACCAGTATCAGCACTTGGACTAAACTTAATGGTCTTCAACTAAACCTTGTTCAGTTTGACCTTAGTATCAGTACTTACTGGTTTAATTTCTTAGTTTCTTTTTTCTTTTTCTTATCATAATTAGATCTATCAGCATATCCTAATCCTGATCCCCAACAGCCATTCTCTAAAATTTCCTGAGTTATTTTTCCTGAGTTAGTCCAAAGTTTAATAACCTCTCTTTCTTTAGCTAACTCATTTTCTAGATAAGCATGTTTTTCTAACAATTTTTCTTTAACATAAATAGTATTATCTCTTTCTTTTTGAATTTCCAGCATGGAAAGCAACTCTATTTCTAGGTGATCATTTCTTTTCTTTAACTCAGAGTTTTCACTCTTGATTTTATTGTTCTCAAAGGTTTGATCCCTATAACTAACATGCAGAGATTTAAGAAACAGACTTAATTCATAGATATCATCAGTATCAAAAGCAAGAGTAGTCTGAGGTACCTTTAATTCATCATTGTCAACCTCGGTATTAGCATTTTCCATGAGAGCATAATTGACCTCATCATCTGATTCTGATGAATCATCCCAGTTTTTCTTCTTTGAGATCAAGGCTTGTTTCTTCTCAGCTCTAAATTTTCTGCAGTCAGCTGTAAAGTGTCCAATTCCATCACAATTGTAGCATCTTTCATTTGACTTGTCAAGTTTTCCAGATTTTGATTCCTTATAATCAGTAATTCTTCTATTGTTCCTCTTATCAGAGTTTGAGGAACTGGAACCTTTTCTGGAAAATCTTCTCCCTTTTTGAAGTTCTTGTAGACCATCTTCTTAAAGGCTTTAACCAATAGAGCAGCCATATGATCTATGTCTTCATTGTTGTCATGATCACTATCAGTATCTGATTCATTATCAGTATTTGAGTCATCATCAGAGTTTGATGATTCAGTATCTGACTTTGCAATCAAAGCTCTTCCTTTGGAGTGACATTTTATCCTATCTTTCTCATTTGGTTTCTCTTCAACTTTAAGGGCTACTGGTCTAGACTTAGATCCTTTCCTCTTGCTTCTTTGCTCCATCTCTAGTTCATGAGTTCCATAGATCTCATCTAGAGGTGTGTCATTAAGTTGATAGTTATCCCTTATTGATGTGACCTTAAAGTCCCACTTTTCGGGGAGAGCAATTAGGAACTTCAAGTTTGAGTCCTCCAAATCATACTCTTTGTCGACAAGAGACAAGTCATTCAGAAGTTTTTGAAATCTGTCATAGATCCCAGTTAAGGACTCATTATCTCTTGAGTCAAGGTGCTCGCATTCTTGAGTAAGTACTGTCCTCTTGTTCTTATCGATAGCAGTTGTGCCTTGACACTTTACTTCTAAAGCATCACATATCTCTTTTGCTATCTTACATCCAATAACCCTATTGGACATAACACTATCAAGATTGCTGTGTAAAATGTGTCTAACTTTTGCATCATTCATAATAGATGAAAGATCTTTAGGGGAATAGTCTTTCCTGTCTTTTTCAACCATCTTCTCTAGTTCTCCTCAAATAGAGACAGCTACCTTCATTGGTTTATGAGGACCATCATAAATCCTACTTTGATATTCAGGATATGTGGCTTCCAAGCACATGGCCATCATGACTTTCCAGATTGGATATTCATGTATCTTTAGAATTGGCACCATGATGGCTTCATACTGATAAGTGGTATTTTATACCATTTAGAACGTCTTAAAATGGCTTAAATTGGTGTCTTGAAATCAAGTATTTTGTGTATTTGATGAGTTTTTCTAGTGTTTATGCGTTTCAGGGTATTAGTTGTATTTCGGGGGAGTAATCATCAAGAATAATCCTTGGCATGTGTTCATCATTGAGAGAGGGAAGAAATGGGCAGATTACGGCGAAGGAACGGAGCAAACTCAGGAATTTTCCAGAAGGGTCCTGAGCGCCCGCTCAGCTATGCTGAGCGGCCGCGCAGGGTCGGGGAAAAAAATAATTTATTTTAGGACTTCTATTTCTGTTTGGCTTCCACTTCTATGTAATCTGAGTTTTATGGGACTATTATATAAGTAGATTTGGAGACGTTTTCACGAGAGAGGATCATGGTATTACGCAAGGAGCGAAGGAGATAAGGAAGAAGACCGTTTAGTGCACAGCAACGAAGAGGAAACATATTCTCTTGTGATTCTTGTTTCGTTGTAACGTTGGATGCTAGTTTTCTTACCTTGAACTTATATACTCTTGTGACGTACTCTGATTTAATATAATTAGATTAGTTATATTTTCTTGTGTTTGTTTATCATGATTTCATATGAACCCATGATGACGATAAGTGCTATTATGGGCTAATCGTGATCATGGGGTTGCAACAGATTTATTATGGAATTCTTTAGTTAATTGTTTAATACTTTAGCGTGTGATGATTGTATGATATCTAGTTTTGGTTGTGCGTATTCGTCTTATGTGCGTCGCGAACATATAAGATAGGGTGTTAATCTCTTGTGAAGCGACGGTGGATCTTGAGATTTAGAACTTGCCATGCTAGCATAGGTTCATGTACGTTGTGCATGATTAGTGGGTAACTCTAACAGTTTTATTTGCCCTATGTAATCAAAAGGAATAACTTGTGCTTAAATCGTTGTGTTGTCAATTTCTGTAGACATATAGGAACTCAACATAATTGATGACTATTCAACTTCTATCTTGATTGTTGATGTTGGTAGAATGGTATTAGTACAATGAAAGTTGGCTTTTATCAGTTTTGTGTTATTCGATTAATATCATCACTGTCATATGCTAAAGGTAATAACAATGACTATTGAAGGAAGTAGTAATGAAGTTGTGATCTCATGAGTGTTTTATTATTGATAATTTGAAGTGTTAATTAAGTGATTAATTAAGTAGTTAATTGTAGTTAATATTTAGTCAACAATTCTAAGTGTTAGTGTCTTAACATTAAGAAGTAATCATACATTGGTGAGTGAGTTTAATTAGACAATAAATTAGTCTGAGTCTCTGTGGGAACGAACTAGAAAGTATTCTATATTACTTGCGAACGCGTATACTTGCGTGAATATTAGCATGTGTTTTTGCCCTAACAAGTTTTTGGCGCCGCTGCCGGGGACTCGACGTATTTGTTTAGTTTATGTACTTACCATCATTGGTCATTAGGACTCAGTGATTAGGACGTAGTAGTTACTTATTATTTCCGGTTGTGTTTTAGGTACTTTAGCAAGCGTTTATGCAAACTCGTTCTCGTACTCGTAAGAGGACTTTAGATACAGCTGAGGAGACAGACGAAGTTCTTGATATTCCGGAGAAGTTAGATTTTGAAGATTCGGATTCAGGAACTGAGCGGAAAGAACCAGTAAACATGGGTGATCGTATTGTTCAAGCTGATCCAGCTCTTATGGATTTTTCTTGGCCAAAAATTGATGACATTCAGTCAAGCATTCTTCATCCGGCTATTCAAGCTAACACCTTTGAAATCAAGCCGGGCACTATTCAGATGGTGCAGAATTCTGTTTCTTTTGGAGGAGCGGCGACTGAAGACCCCAACATGCACATAAGGAATTTTTTCGAGATCTGCAGCACTTTTAAGTATAATGGCGTGACTGATGAGGCTATCAAGTTAAGGCTTTTCCCATTCTCACTGAGGGACAAGGCTAAAGACTGGTTACATTCTGAACCAGCTGGGTCCATCACTACGTGGCAAGATCTTGCGCAAAAGTTTCTGGTGAAGTTTTATCCGATGGCAAAGACTGCTGCTATGAGGAGTGCTCTTACTCAGTTTGCGCAGCAACCTACAGAATCTATGTGCGAAGCTTGGGAATGCTACAAGGAAATGTTGAGAAAATGTCCACATCATGAAATGCCTGATTGGATGGTGATCACTGGTTTCTATAATGGTTTGGGGGCTCAATCTCGGCCCATGCTCGATGCAGCAGCTGGAGGCGCCTTATGGGCTAAAAGTTATACTGAGGCGTATAATCTTATAGAGACTATGGCTGCAAATGAGCATCAAAACCCAACTCAGAGGATGACGTCAGGTAAGGTAGCAGGTATTCTGGAAGTTGATGCAGCCACCGCTATTGCAGCCCAGCTTCAAGCGCTATCAATGAAGGTTGATTCTCTGGCTACATATGGAGTTAATCAAATAGCTATGGTTTGTGAGCTTTGTGCAGGTTCTCATGCTACGGATCAGTGTTCTCTTGTCAACGAATCTGTATAGTATGTGAATAATTATCAGCGATAATAGCAGCCTGTGCCAGCGACCTATCATCCTAATAATAGAAATCATCCAAATTTCAGCTGGGGGAATAATCAGAATGCTATTCAGCCACCATATCAGCAAGGACTGAGTAAACAGTTTAACCCACCTGGATTCCAGCAACCACAACAGTATGCTACAAGGCAATCATATCCTCAACAGGGAAGTACAACTGCACCTACTAGTGCTGATTTTGAGGAACTTAAGCTATTATGCAAGAGTCAGGCGGTTTCTATCAAGACCTTGGAAAATCAAATCGGTCAATTAGCCAATGCAGTGCTCAATCGTCAACCTGGCACTCTTCCCAGTGACATGAAAGTACCAGGCAGGAAGGAAGCTAAAGAGCAAGTCAAGGCTATTACCTTAAGGTCTGGAAAAGTTGCTGATGCTGAAAAGGCAAAAGAATGAGGAGCTGAAATTAGAGATGAAGAAGCTAAGCAAAAGGAGAAAGTGGCGGAACCAAGGAAGACTACTGTTGAACACACTCTGCCTGAGGCTAATACAGGGGAGAAACAGCTCTATCCTCCACCACCTTTTCCTAAGAGATTGCAGCAACAAAAGCTGGATAGACAGTTCGGTAAGTTTCTGGAGGTGTTCAAGAAACTTCACATCAATATACCTTTCGCTGAGGCTCTGGAGCAAATGCCTAGTTATGCGAAGTTTATGAAGAGTATTCTTTCAAGGAAGGTGAAACTGGATGACCTTGAGACCGTTGCTCTCACGGAAGAATGCAGCGCTGTTCTGCAGCAAAAGTTACCACCGAAACTAAAAGATCCAGGTAGCTTCACCATTCCTTGCACCATTGGCAATTTGACTTTTGACAAGTGCCTTTGTGATTTGGGAGCCAGCATTAATCTGATGCCGTTGTCGATCTTTAAAAAGCTGGATCTGCCTGATCCAAAACCCACATACATGTCTCTACAATTGGCTGATCGTTCCATTACTTACCCAAGGGGCATAGTGGAGGATGTGCTCGTCAAGGTGGATAAGCTCTTCTTTCCTGATTTTGTTATTCTGTATTTTGAGGAAGATAAGAAGATTCCCATAATCTTGGGAAGACCTTTCTTGGCTACTGGCCGTACCTTGATAGATGTACAAAAAGGTGAACTTACTATGCGGGTACAAGATCAGGATGTGACCTTCAACGTATTCAAGGCAATGAAATTCCCTACAGAAGATGAGGAGTGCTTTAAAGTGGATGTGATTGATTCTACGGTTACTTCGGAACTTGATCGCATGCTAATGTCTGATGCATTGGAAAAGGCCTTAGTGGGGGATTTTGACAGCGATGATGAAGATGGCAACGAGCAATTACAATATCTGAACGCTTCTCCCTGGAAGCGAAAGCTGGACATGCCGTTTGAATCTCTTGGTACTTCTGACCTCAAGAATGCTGAAGGAAAGCTCAAACCATCAATAGAGGAAACACCTACCTTGGAGCTCAAGCCATTACCTGAACACTTGAGGTATGCTTTTTTAGGTGATGCATCTACTTTACCTGTTATTATTTCATCTAACCTTTCAGGTAGTGAGGAAGACAAGCTCTTAAGGATTTTGAGAGAATTCAAATCGGCTATTGGATGGACCATAGCAGACATCAAGGGGATAAGTCCTTCATATTGTATGCATAAAATTCTGCTAGAGGAAGGTAGTAAGCCGACTATGGAACAGCAGCGAAGACTGAATCCTATCATGAAGGAGGTGGTGAAGAAAGAAATTCTGAAATGGCTGGATGCAGGCATCATTTATCCTATTTCTGACAGCTCGTGGGTAAGCCCCGTACAATGTGTACCTAAGAAAGGAGGTATCACTGTGGTAGCAAATGAAAAGAATGAGCTCATCCCCACTCGAACAGTTACAGGATGGAGAGTATGCATGGATTATAGAAAATTGAACAAAGCCACAAGGAAGGATCACTTCCCTCTTCCATTTATTGATCAGATGCTTGACAGGTTGGCGGGTCATGAGTATTTTTGTCTTCTGGATGGTTATTCAGGGTATAATCAGATTTGTATTGCACCAGAGGATCAGAAAAAAACTACCTTCACTTGTCCATTTGGCACGTTTGCTTTTCGCAGAGTTTCGTTTGGGTTATGTGGCGCCCCGACCACTTTTCAGAGATGTATGATGGCTATATTCTCTGACATGATTGGAAATAATGTCGAAGTGTTCATGGACGACTTCTCCATCTTTGGACATTCATATGATGAATGTTTGAATAATCTGCGCGCCGTACTCAAAAGGTGCGTGGAAACTAATTTGGTGCTTAATTGGGAGAAATGTCATTTTATGGTGCGTGAAGGCATTATTCTTGGGCATAAGGTCTCTAACAAGGGTCTGGAGGTGGAAAGGCCAAGGTGGGAGTCATTGAAAATCTTCCACCACCTAATTCTGTGAAAGGAATCCGTAGTTTTCTTGGTCATGCAGGTTTTTATCGGCGATTCATCAAGGACTTTTCAAAGATATCTAAGTCGTTGTGCAATTTGCTTGAGAAAGATGTGCCTTTCAAATTTGATGAGGAATGTTTGGCAGCATTCGAGACTCTCAAGAAGAGTTTGATCACTGCACCAGTTATTACAGCACAATATTGGAAAGAACCATTTGAGATGATGTGTAATGCGAGTGATTATGCGGTTGGTGCAGTTCTGGGACAGCGCAAGAAAAATCTCTTCCATGTGATCTACTATGCGAGTAAGACTTTAAATGGGGCCCAATTGAACTACACCACTACTGAGAAGGAGCTATTGGCTATAGTCTTTGGTTTCGAGAAATTTCGATCTTATCTACTTGGTACAAAAGTAACAGTATTCACTGATCATGCGGCTATTCGCTATCTGGTTTCCAAGAAGGATTCGAAGCCGAGACTCATTCGTTGGGTGCTTTTACTTCAGGAATTTGAGTTAGAGATCAAGGATAGAAAAGGTACTGAGAATCAAGTAGCTGACCATCTCTCTAGGTTGGAGAATCCCGATTCTACTTCACAAGATAGGACACTAATTAATGAATCTTTTCCGGATGAGCAGTTGTTTGCAGTTCAGGAGGAAGAACCATGGTTTGTAGATATTGTAAACTATCTCGTCAGCAATGTAATGCCTCCTAATTTGACCTCCGCTCAAAAGAAGAAGTTTCTGCATGAGGTGAAGTGGTATATGTGGGATGAACCATATTTGTTTAGACAGGGAGCCGACCAGATCATCAGGAGATGTATCCCGTTCTGTGAGACGGAGGGGATATTACGAGACTGCCACTCCACGGTTTATGGTGGACACTATGGTGGTGAGAAGACGACAGCTCGTATTCTGCAAGCAGGTTTTTTTTGGCACACTTTGTTCAAGGATGCTCATCAGTTTGTTTTAAGGTGTGATCATTGCCAAAGAGTGGGAAATTTGACAAGAAAGGATGAGATGCCATTAAATGTGATGCTTGAAGTCGAGGTCTTTGATGTTTGGGGAATCGATTTCATGGGGCCTTTTATCTCGTCTTGCAGTAATCAGTACATCTTGCTGGCAGTCGATTATGTCTCAAAATGGGTAGAAGTTAAAGCTTTATCGACAAATGATGCAAAGGCAGTGCTAAATTTTCTTCATAAGCAAATTTTCACAAGGTTTGGAACACCTCGGGTAATCATAAGTGATGAAGGGTCGCATTTCTGCAACCGTAAGTTCACTTCTATGATGCAGCGTTATAATGTGCATCATCGAGTGGCTACTGCCTATCATCCGCAAACAAATGGTCAAGCGGAAGTGTCTAACAGAGAGATAAAGCGCATTCTAGAGAAGGTTGTTTGTCCGTCAAGGAAGGATTGGTCTTTAAAGCTCGATGAAGCTGTTTGGGCTTACAGAACAGCATACAAAACTCCACTTGGTATGTCCCCATTTCAGTTGGTATACGGTAAGGGATGTCATCTACCTGCGGAGCTTGAGCATAAGGCCTACTGGGCATTGAAAAAGTTGAACCTGGATTTAGATGCAGCTGGTAAGAAAAGAATGCTTCAGCTTAATGAACTTGATGAATTTTGACTTCAAGCGTACGAGAATAACAAAATGTATAAGGAAAAGGTGAAGATGTGGTACGATAGGAAGCTACATCCTAAGTTATTTGTGCCAGGGCAACAAGTTCTCTTATTCAACTCTCGGCTCCGACTTTTTCCTGGGAAGTTGAAATCGAGGTGGTCTGGACCTTTTATTGTCAAAACTGTGTTTCCACATGGAGCGGTGGAAATTTTTGAGAATGATCCGGACCAAGCATTCAAGGTTAACGGTCAGCGTTTGAAGCACTACTATGGGGACATGGCAAACCGAGAAGTGGCTAGCGCCATTTTGTTGACTACTTGAGAAGGGTACGCAACGTCAAGCTAATGACGAAAAAGAAGCGCTGCGTGGGAGGCAACCCATGAATTGTTGTTACAGGAACCCTTAGAAGTTATTAACCTATCCAAAAACATAAAAAAATCAGAAAATCGGGGCTGAAATTTTTTTTTTCCAGTGACCCCCTGAGCGCCCACTCAGCTTTGCTGAGCGACCGCTCAGGGGTCGACTGCCAGAATTTTTTTTTAAGTTCAGAAAAAAAAAAACCAATTGTAGCCCATAAACCCACGATTTGTTCCCACTACCCCATCATTTTAACCCTTAATCCCCAAACCCTAATCTAATTTAACCTATTCCACACCCTATATATACATACACATATCCTACATATCTCCCACAAACTTCCTACACTTAAACTCTCTCCCAAGCACCAAAACTCAGTTCTTAAACACTTTTATTGGAGAATCAATGGCACCCAAGAGAGCACACACTATCGATAGCAGCAGCACAGTCCCTACTGCTGATTCATCAAGGGTTACTGCTCCAAGGCCTCGGTTGACTGACAGAGCTGCGGAGGAGGAGTACACTAGGCTTTTGGGGAAGCCGATTCTGAAGGAGAGAGGGTTTTTACCATCGGGGAGGGATGGTGAGTTGCTACCTATGATTGCAGAAAAGGGGTGGATAGCTTTTTGTGAGTCGCCCGAAGCAGTACCGATGAGCGTGGTTCGCGAGTTCTATGCGAACGCGAAGGCCGAAAAGAATGGGTTTTCTGTGGTCCGAGGGCTGACGGTTGATTATCACCCTGCGGCGATTCGCCAAGTGATTGGACAGCGAGAGAGGAAGCCCGAGGAGGAGAACTGGAATGAGAAGACTGCTGAGGATTTTGACTTGGATTTGATTTGTGCGACTCTATGTAGGCCGGGCACAGTGTGGACCTTCAAGACCGGCACTAATGAGTATCGTCACTTCCCGGTGATCGCTATGAACAGGTATGCCCGTGCATGGAATGCATTTATTTGTGCTAATATTTTGCCTTCTTCGCATGCACACGAGGTCACAGTTGAGAGAGCACAGTTGTTGTGGGGAATTCTTCATGAGGAGTACTATGTGGACCTTGGTGAGTTTATCTACCAAGGAATTCTGAAGTTTTTGAGGGGAGCTAAGCATATGAACATCCCTTATGCATCCACGGTTACGAAGCTGTGCCGAGCAGTAGGAGTGAACTGGCCGGCTCATGAGCAGTTGCAGTTGCCGGCAGCTCCGATTGATTCTGGAACTCTGAATGGGATGCAGGAGTGGACCGGTGGTGAGCCTGAGGAGCATGGGCTGGGTTATCATCTTCCAGGAGGGCGTCCAGCACGAGGTGCTACTATGGCTAGGCCTGGGCGTGATGAGGCTGGTTCTTCGAGAACTCAGGAGGGTGCTGGGATGGCTGATACCCAGTATAGGAGGCTTTCACGGCGGATGGATGCCATGTACGAGACGCAGAGCAGGTTTGCTCAGGAGCTCACCCTTGTATTAGGGACTGCTTTTCGGGGCCTTGGAGCTGATATCCAGTGGCCAGTTTTTGGTGAGGACTCTGCATACCCGCCGCCTGATACTCCACCCACTGAGGGTGATGATGATGATGACTCCGAGTAGGTATACCCTGTGTTCCTTTCTACTACCTTCACTGAGGACAGTGAAGATTTTAAGTTTGGGGGTGGTAGTTAAGGAATACTGTGTGTGTGTCATATAGTTGCATATTCACGATAGTTTAATTCATATAGTTGCATAATTTATGCCATATAGTTTTTTTTATATAGCTTTAATTGTTTATCATATCATGTAGCTCATGCATTTACCATGATCCCTTTTGCGATGATTTATCGACTGAATTGTGATATTGATGCGAGTGTAGTGATAGCATTAAAGTGATACTAAGTCGTGTAGGTTGATATGCATGCTAGAAGCACTTGTAATTCCACTAAGTCTTAGAGAATGCGTAAGGGCTAGATTGTCGTTATGATTTGATTGTTTTCGAGGTCAATCTATTTATTATGCTTAGAATTCGATAATAGGCTCTTAGTGATAAAGGCATGAAAAAAAAGAAAAAAAAATTGGAGTAAAAAAATGGAATTTGTTGCTAGTTGTGGCTAGGCGTCAAATGGCTAGTAGCCGGCTCGCATGTTGTGCGAGTAGTCTAGGGTTGAGCAAGATGGAGCGAAACACACTTGCTCAGAAATTTTATAAAAAAAAAACAAATTTTTGTGGTGTTTATGCATAATTGATTAAGAGTGGGCTCTTTAGTATTCGAGTTATTAAGTTCTTAGGGGACTTTGTGCCTAGTGACCTAAGGCTTTTAGAGTCTGGGATCCGCTAACCTAACGCTCGTTACATGGATACCATTGTATAAGTCTTTTGTGGACCTCACTCATTGCACGGTCAAATAAGCATTTGTGTTGTGAATAAAAAGCATGATTCCGTAATAAGCTCCAGAATTCTTGTAGTGTTGTATATCACTTTGTGCCTAGAATTTTTATTCTTTGTATGATCATGTGATTGCCTTGAGGATAGTCGAGTCATAATAATTGGTCTAGTTCCGAAGCATATCTGTTAAGCATTTGCACACACCACGTTTCTGGCTGTATGTCCATTTGCATGAGGTTATTTATCTTTAGTTGTCTAACTACATTTGTTGAGATGTTGCAATTTAATTGGTTTATTCGTAGTAAGGGGGATCGCTGTATTTTTATATAGATTGCATTCATGCATGTTTTTATTTGTTTTGAGTCTGTGACGCCTGAGGACAAGCATCGATTTAAGTTTGGGGGTGTGATAAGTGGCATTTTATACCATTTAGAACGTCTTAAAATGGCTTAAATTGGTGTCTTGAAATCAAGTATTTTATGTATTTGATGCGTTTTTCTAGTGTTTATGCGTTTCAGGGTATTAGTTGCATTTCGGGGGAGCAATCATCAAGAATAAGCCTTGGCGTGTTCATCATTGAGAGAGGGAAGAAATGGGCAGATTACGGCGAAAGAACGGAGCAAACTCAGGAATTTTCCAGAAGGGTCCTGAGCGCCCGCTCAGCTATGCTGAGCGGCCGCGCAGAAAGCTGAGCGCCCGCTCAGCTATGCTGAGCGGCCGCGCCGGGTCGGGGAAATAAATAATTTATTTTAGGACTTCTATTTCTGTTTGGCTTCCACTTCTATGTAATCTGAGTTTTATGGGACTATTATATAAGTAGATTTGGAGACGTTTTCACGAGAGAGGATCATGGTATTACGCAAGGAGCGAAGGAGATAAGGAAGAAGACCGTTTAGTGCACAGCAACGAAGAGGAGGCATATTTTCTTGTGATTCTTGTTTCGTTGTAACGTTGGATGCTAGTTTTCTTACCTTGAACTTATTTACTCTTGTGACGTACTCTGATTTAATATAATTAGATTAGTTATATTTTCTTGTGTTTGTTTATCATGATTTCATATGAACCCATGATGACGATAAGTGCTATTATGGGCTAATCGTGATCATGGGGTTGCAACGGATTTATTATGGAATTCTTTAGTTAATTGTTTAATACTTTAGCGTATGATGATTGTATGATATCTAGTTTTGGTTGTGCGTATTTGTCTTATGTGCGTCGCGAACATATAAGATAGGGTGTTAATCTCTTGTGAAGCGACGGTGGATCTTGAGATTTAGAACTTGCCATGCTAGCATAGGTTCATGTACGTTGTGCATGATTAGTGGGTAACTCTAACAGTTTTATTTGCCCTATATAATCAAAAGGAATAACTTGTGCTCAAATTGTTGTGTTGTCAATTTCTGTAGACATATAGGAACTCAACATAATTGATGACTATTCAACTTCTATCTTGATTGTGGATGTTGGTAGAATGGTATTAGTACAATGAAAGTTGGCTTTTATCAGTTTTGTGTTATTCGATTAATATCATCACTGTCGCATGCTAAAGGTAATAACAATGACTATTGAAGGAAGTAGTAATGAAGTTGTGATCTCATGAGTGTTTTATTATTGATAATTTGAAGTGTTAATTAAGTGATTAATTAAGTAGTTAATTGTAGTTAATATTTAGTCAACAATTCTAAGTGTTAGTGTCTTAACATTGAGAAGTAATCATACATTGGTGAATGAGTTTAATTAGACAATAAATTAGTCTAAGTCTCTGTGGGAACGAACTAGAAAGTATTCTATATTACTTGCGAACGCGTATACTTGCGTGAATATTAGCGTGTGTTTTCGCCCTAACACATACCTACTCATGTTGCTACTAATCTGTGATGTGGATGGGGGTGGTGGTTGGGGATTCTGTGGTGCTTCTTTGTCTGCCATTAAAGATTGATTTTCAGATCTTAAACTGTTTTTATGTCAACAGCGAGCTCTGGTACCAATTGTTAGGTCCGTTATCAACTATAGAGCGGGGGTGAATACAATTTATGCAAATAATTCGACAAAGCTTCAACAGAATCAACAGTTTTTATATTTACTGATAAAAACTGATTATAAACGTACTCTCTCAAAATGATGAACAAATATGCTTGAGAGCTGCTAGGTTATGCGAATGATATAACAATGTTCGCAATGCTTATAGCATGAACCTAATATGTGCTTTATATAGAGCACATCTACACAATCAGATAAGGAATCCTATTATATTACAATAAGGAAACTTATCCATGTATGATTGCTTCTGAGATAAAGTCCTTCACCGCCTTGAATATCTTCTTTCCTTTTCCTCCTTGAATATCTACTAAAGTGACAAATCCTGATGACATCATCTATTGATCATCAAGTACTGATATAAGTACCGATGATGCCACTCTTCAGTAAATACTGATATAAGTCCTGATATGAACTTCTGATAATTTATGTCCAAATATCATCAATTATATCTAACATCTATCTTCAACAAAACTCAAGGGATGCAGAAACCATCCTATTTAAAAATAGCTCTTAACGAGACATCTCACAAAGTGGCATCCCATAAAGGGCATCTTAATCTCAAAGGCATTTTCTTGAAGTTGAGTATTTTTGTAAACTTGGGTGTTTTCCTAAACTTGGGCATCTCCCTGATTTTTAGGAAAATCCATATATCTTACGCGTGTGGCAATATCTAACACAATAGAAATAAGATGTGCCCTACCCACCAAACATGTACCCTTTCGAAAGTACCTTGTGGCCTTATCTTCCTCATCTTTTTCTAAAGCATCTCCCATAAATTCTTCTTGCTAAAAACAACCAGATGACCTTGGTAATCATACCGAAAGAGAAATCCTTGACATATGAGACTGATATGCTCAGAGCATGCCCTGAAGAGCCACTCAGATTATTGAGGATGTGAGGGCACGTCCGCTGAAGCTAAACTCTCGACATACTAAAATAATTATTGTACTTCATTTGCTTCTTTGCAAATCATGTCAGTAATTTTGAGAAAGATGATATGTGTATTTCAATAAAGTCGTTCCTTCAGAAAGATGGCCTTGGAGAGGTTACTTGTAAGTTATAACTGCTTAGAATATAACATTACATCCTTATTTGGAGGAGCTCATTGATGTCCCGGGGCCTCACCTTGACGGTCAAGGGGCGCATCCTAGGATTCATGGTACCTCTACTCTAATAGCTTCTTTCCTTCTGAAGTTCCAATATTAAGATTCTCCTTATAGTTAATAAAGTTCACCTCACCATCAATATTTTTTTGAGGGCACGCCCTGAGGAAATGGCGTGTCTTAAGAGACGAGGAATTGGTTCCAATCGAGCCATTCTTCAAGTAGTGACTATGGATCATCAAGACATCTTCATTGAAAACTTCCATAGACTTTTTCTTCTGAGAGCGCGCCCTGAGAGGGTAATGCTCCACTGAATATCTTACATGCAGAGGGCGCGCCTTAATAGATTGTGATGCAACGCTTGCTAACTCATTAAATATTTTCTAGATAAGATACCCCACCTAAAAGAACTTAAATAATATGAAATTTTAAATGTTACCCAGTGGACGCGTCCTAGATAGACGGACATGTCCAATCAGCGAATTTTTCTGGAATTTGTTGGAAATCATTTGGGCCTTAGATATATTAATCAAGGCGCGTCCTAAAAGTTTGTGGGGATCTCCTTCATGCAAAATTGCTTTCATAATCTTCTTCCTGCACAAGTCCCAGAAACAAGTAATGGAAAGCATGAAAAAACTAGTTGAGTGCTACTTTGAAAGATCATTATAAAGACAATGACTAGCTCCTGGTAATAATGCCTTCTTCTTGGATTGTTCTCATCCTGATAGTCCTGGAATTTGACCCTGATTAAGTCTTCTAAACAGAATAGGATTCTCAAATCTTCTAAATCCAATAGGATTCTCAAATCTTCTAAATCAAATAGGATTCTTCAGTTTTCTAGTTGGAATTTGATTCTCTAATCTTCAAAATTGATTAGGATTCTTCAATCTTCTAACAAGAATAAGATTATCCAATCTTCTATACCATATAGATTTCTCCCAATTTTATAAACCAAATAGTTTTCTTCAATCTTTTAAACCAAATAGGATTTTTTTAGTGAAAATTCACAGCTGTTGTTTTTCTCTGTTTCTAGGTTGTTCAACTTGGATTCTTGTAACAAGATCATCTATGAAATTAAAGAGAATTCAATAAGTTTTCGCGTAGGCTATATGATCGTCCAAATATGACTTACAGAACTTAAGATAGGGCCAAAACAGTGTAAGTAAATTGCTTAACCCAACAAATCCGAATTTTGCATCCAACTTCGCTCCTTAGTGGCCATGGTTACAAACTTCAACCCCCTGGCTGGAAATCATCATCCATGAATCTCCCTCGTGGCCGCGGCTACTGTATTTAAATCTCCTTCGATCATCCTGGCCAAAAATAGTTATTCATGGATCTCGATCATGGATGTTATTTGCAACCTCTTCCATGGATATCCTTCAATTCTTGCATTAAAGAACCTTGATCATGATGAGACATCTCTTCCTCATGAGATTATGATCTTGATCAGCACCCCTCCTTCTAGGCCCAATTTATTTTTTTGATGGAGGAATTTGATAACAAAAAAAATTAGGGTTCGTCGTCGGAATGAAAATATACGATGGTGGTTATTTACCTGAAAAGTGAGCGGAGTGTGGTGGTTGTGATGAATTGGGGAGCTGAGATTGCTTAGGATTGGTGGTGGCTTTTTAAGGCTCTCGCTTCTGACCCCTTATAATTTGTCTACGTATCCCTATTTATAGGGAATCAATCCAACATAGTTCTTGGGTAACAAGAAACCTAATGGTCTTAGATTTCTCATCCCGAGGCCCAGAAGGAAACCTACTGGAAACCGTCTTCTACTAGCTTTAGGAATATCCACCGATGAGGCCTAACCAAAAAGACCCAAGGCACATCCACGGCTTCAAGACTTCACGGATAAGGCATCTCCCTGGCTGTAGGTAACCCTCCGCTACAAGCTATTTCTCTAGTTCGTGAACGCAAGTAATGCGATGGTTTATCCCAAATATTGGATACATTCTTGTCTCCCGAATGAGGAGCCCCCACCAGATAATAGGATAAGTGATCCCAAGTTTTTGGGTGCAAAATGAAGAATAATCTGAAGTCTCCCAACGAGGACACCCGTTGACTACCGAGATAGAGCTCCCAAAGCACACACCAGAGTCTACCCCACATCCCCAAATCATCATTAGACGTGACATTACAAATATATCTAATAATCTCCCCGAACTTGTAAATTAGCATAATATACAAGTTCAACAGATATTTGATGATGTCAAAAACATTAAGTACAAATGCATGAGAATTTGACTAGATAACTACATCTTACAGTCCTTATAGCTTTACCATCCTTAAAGTCTGATATCAGCTTCAGTCTGTATATCCTTCAGAATTTAAGCAGTTGTAGATCTTTGACTTGGCTTTAGTATGTGATCTCTTTAATATCAGGAGTTGTTCTGAGATAGTTTTTCAACAGACTTCTCTCAGCATATTCAAGTTCATTCTGCATCCTCCTTTTTGCATCTTTAAGTTCAACTGTATCTTCACCTGTTTGGAAGATAGCAGCCCTGAGATCATTTATTTTTGCTTTCCTTATATCCTGATCCATTCTGATGATATAGGCTTTATCAGACTCTAGATTGAATTCAAGTCCCTTAATACCAGAAAATGTAGTGATGATTTTTGCAGTATTAGGCTTCATTTCAACAATATCACCATTGTGATTTCTGTATTTAGAAAAATATGGCCTGTCAGACTTTACAGAGTAAAGTTTCTTCTGCCTTTGAATATCAGATTTTAAATAACTGGCAGCACCATTTGTTGATCTGTTTTTCACTTAAAGTAGAAATAGAACATGTTGCAATTCTTTAAAATACTTCAATCGAATAGCATTCTTCCTAATCTGAAATACCCTCCCATCTGTCATAAAATATAACATGATATCTTCTTTCAAAACAGAGTGGTAAACCATTTGTACAGACTCCAATTGATTCAATCCTTCAGGAGTTGTTCCTACTCCTGGTTCACTTAAGGAAGTTGGATCATTGGTAGTATTGTTTACTCTCTTCTCTTTAGAACTACCCAATCCTGATTTGTCTCTAGCTTCCTTTCCTCTAATAACTCTTGCATCAAAACCACTTGATGTAGTCTTCAAAAGTTGAGTAGATTATTGAGCTTTGGTAAAACCAGGTAGTAACATCCTTGAAGGTTTAACATGAGCAATGTTAGAGGTTTTCTTTTCTTTATCTTCTGATATCAAGCCACTTGAGCTATGTCAGAGGTTACTTGCTTCACTGTAATATCAAATTTTACTAAGTCCTGATTTTGAACAACATGAGCTATGTCAGAGGTTGTTTGAATATTCTTTTTCTTCAAAATCAGACTAGTATCTTCATCAGATTTTATCCATGATTGGCATATATACCTTTACAGGTTCATCAATTTTTGCTTTGCCCTTGAATCTAGGATCTACCTCCACTTGTGATTTGGCTTTGGTTGCCTCAGAATTTGTCTTCTCCTTAATCACAATTCCCTTAGGCTTTGGAAGTTTCTTTCAACAATAAAAGCTTTAGACTTGGATTTGACATTTTCTGCTTTAAGTCTGGCTTCTTCTTCTTTTATACTTTCAAAGTCCATTCCTGGATTTTCTTTGAGAAATAGTCTTTTTGAAATTTCTTCATCCAGCTTCTGTAACTTATGGTATTGATAGTAAACTGTTGTTTCCTTCCCCTTAAGCTTCAATGTCTGCATAAACTTCTGTGATTCTTGACTTTCACCCTGTATAGGAACATCAGGCTTTGTCAGAACTTGTTTACCAGAACTTATTCTTCTATCAGCATCAGAGCTTGATCTCTGTGTAGAAGTTTCAGCTTTCCTAAATGAAGAACCTTGACCTTGACCTTGACCATGACCTCAACCCTTTTCAGAATTTCCCTGGTCATCATTTCCATTATCCTTACCCTTCAGTGGTTGAATAGATTTGCATTTGGACTTAATCACTTTCTCCCCCTTTTTGGCATCAGTAGGTAGAAGAAGAGAGAGAAATAATTCCACTGAGGATTGGATCTCATTGAGTTGAGTTTGCTGAGAAGCTTGATTCTTTAGAATTTCAGAAATCTGATCTTGTTGCTTGTCCTGAGTCTTTTCAATGTACCCAATTCGGTCAAAGGCTGGCTTAAAAAATCTGTTCTTTTCCAATTTTACATTCATATCTTGCTGGATCAGTGATTCTTGAATTTTGTTCACCTTGTCATGAGTTATTAAGTGTTGACCTTGAAGGTGCCTGATACTCAATGCTGTAACTCTAAGCTGTGCCTTGAAATCATCATTTATCAGCATTTCATCAGCTTTGGCCAGGTGCTCAGCAAGTATGTTCTGAGTTGGAACAAAATCAACTGTGTTCCACTCCTTAGTCCACTCATTTCCTCTAGGAGTTTCACTCCAAGGTACCGGTGCATCCTCTCTAACAAACTTCTTGATTAGATCAGCTTTGGATAGAGCTTGTTGAGGTGCATGTCCAGATGGACCAGCTGCATCAGCATCTACATTTGTAGCAGCTTCACCAGTAATTTCAGCATTGTCAGCATCAGAACTTACAGAGCCTGCAGTATCAGCATTCTCTGATAGAATAACAGTATGTGAGGCTATAGAGGTTTCAACATCATCTTCTAAATTCTGATCTGTAACTAAGTTCTGATCAACATCCAAATTTTGATGCCCACCTAATATCTGATCTTCAGCATCTAGATTCAGAATTGGTGTTGTTGGAATATCTACATTAAAATCAGCATCTAGAAGTGGTGTTGTTGGTGGAATAACTTGAGTGGGTGGAGCTTCCAAGTACAGAACATCAGGTACAACCAAGTTGTGAATATCTATTTCATCACTTGTACCTGGATCTTCAGCATGTACTGGATCATTAATAGGAGACACAGGAGGTGTAGGCACTTTTTCTGGAATATCCTCTTGTTCTTGAATAGGAGACTTGTGAGCTGATTCAGCAGTGGGAAGTAATTCAATTACTATAGGTTCTGTTGGGATCAGAGATTCCTGACCCCCTTCCTTAGCTGCTGCTTCCAGGATTTCTTCAGAGTATGATGATTCACTTACAGCCCTCCTGGCTCTTTGCTTTTTAAGTCTCTTTGCTGAAGTAGAGACTTTGGGAGCTTCATCATCAGAATTTAGCTTTCTAAGCCTTTTGAGGGGCCTAGAACTCCCAGTTTCAGTATCTTTATGAGAAGAGATCTTCTCAGCTTCTACAATAATAGGTTCTGATATTGGAACATGTTCCTCAGTATCTGACTCATCTCTCCGAATAATTCTCCTTCTCTTCTGCTGAGACTGAGGCACAGACTGTGTCCTCTTGGGTTTTGAAGATGAAGGCTTCACTGGATATGCTGAAGGTTGTGGTTGTGTTTGAGGTTGGTGAGAGATGGTATGTTCTGATGACTGTTGTGTTGGTTGTGATGAGTTGGTGGGTTGAACATCAGGATAGACAGTTGTACAAGTGTGAGGATCAGCATTTATCAAGATTTGTTTTACTGATTGAGGAATTTGTAAGGGTCTCAGCACTTGTTTCTTATTATCAGCATTTAACAAATCATTAAAGGCCTTTTTTGCAAGCTTAAAAGGTGAAATTGAATCAGTGGCTAGTTGGGGTTCATCAGCACAACAAAAAGTATATATAAGATGACAGAATCTAGCAAAATAGACTACATTCCTATCTTCTGTCATCCTATCCCCTATGAAACCTAGCACAACACTTGCAAAATCAAAATGAGTTTGATTGATAAGGGCATACCCGATTTGCTGACTCATGATGGGAATAGCATCAAAGTTGGAACATTTATTAGCAAATGCCTTGGTGATACAATCAAAGAAAAAGCTTCATTCCTTTCGGATATGTGATCTTTTCAATTGACTTAGCTTTCCCAAGCTTTGCTCATAGCCCAGACTGACCATAAGCTGCTGTAAAACAGGATCCTCCACTGTTGAGAATGTACAGTCTTCAGGTAAATGGAGAGCTTTACGAATAGCCGATTTAGTAACCACATGCTTGACATCTCCTGATGTAAAAACTATACTTGGAGTACCAGCAGCACCACCATCATCATATAGCCCAGTTCGCCAAAATGTCAGCACTTATTTGCTTGAAAGAGATTGAGGTTGGGTTAAAGCGTACCCAATTCTTACTATTAGCTAAGAAATCTTGCACAAAGTGCAGATCTGATGGAGCTTCACCCTTATTTAAGATTGCAGCATAGTTATATGGTACAAACTTGGCTCCATCAACAATTAACTCCTTGGGCGCAATCATAAATAAGTGAGAAGTTAAAGTTCCTGAAAGGTGTTTGAGAAAATGTCTGTAAAGAAAACCGTCAGAAAATGTGAGAGAATAAGAAAAAAAGAGAGATTGAATAGAATAGAAATGTGAATAAAAGATTTGAAAATCTTTTATCTCTTTTACTTAGACAACCCACGTGACAACAGTTATTGAGAAGTGGAACAGACCCTACACCTGTCAGCCATGCAGCAGTTAAGGCAAAAGTTAATGGGCACGGTAAATAAGTAATGATTACTTTGCACGTTCAGTTTTTCAAAAAAAACTGTTCCCACTAAACAAATGATTATTACTGCTTTATCTCACATAGTCCAATATTCTGAAAAAAATATAACCGTTCAAGTATTGACATAAAAGAAAACCAAGTGAATAAATACTGCCACGTCAACATCAGAACTTGATTATTATCAGAATTTAATAGTCATCAGAATATGGCTTCTTTTTCTTCACCATCTCATATGGTGCCTTTCCATGCTTGTTGATAAGTGTTGCATTCTGAGTAAAACAACCAGTCTGCACAGCTTCAGCCCAAAAATAGGTTGGTAACTTTGCTTCATCAAGCATAGTTCGTGCAGCTTCAATAAGAGTTCTATTCTTTCTTTCAACAACTCCATTTTGCTGTGGAGTTCCAGGAGCAAAAAATTCCTGCTTGATTCCATGGTCTTTGCAGAACTCTTCCATAATCAAATTCTTGAACTCAGTGTCATTATCACTTCTTATGATTTTCACAGAGTCTTTAACCAATTTATCCAGTTGTTTGACATGATCAATCAAGATAGATGCAGTTTTACTTTTTGTGTGCAAGAAATACACCCATGTGTATCTGGTGAACTCATCCACTATGACCATAGCATATTTCTTCTTTGCAATAGACATGACATTCACTGGACCAAATAGATCAACATGTAGTAGGTGATAAGGCTCAAGAATTGAAGATTCAGTCTTGCTCTTGAATGAAGATTTTCTTTGTTTTGCCTTTTGACAGGAATCACAAAGGCCATCAGGAGCAAATACTGATTTTGGCAGTCCTCTCACAAAATCTTTCTTGACAAGTTCATTTATATTGTTAAAATTTAAATGAGAGAGTTTCTTGTGCCAATCCCAGCTTTCTTCAATTGATGCTCTGCTTAACAGATAGATTGCAGAATAATCAGAACTTGTTGAAAGCTTGGCTTCATAAATGTTACCATGCCTGTTTCCCTTTAGAACAACTTTGCCTATAGATTTGCTTACAACTTCACAGTGTTCTTCAAAGAAATCCACATGATAACCTCTATCACAGATTTGACTAACACTCGGCAGATTGTGTTTAAGTCCTGAGACTAGAGCTACTTTTTCAATGATGACATTCCCAAGATTAATATTGCCATATCCCAGAGTTTTTCCCATGTTGCCATCTCCATAAGAAACACCTGGGCCAGCTTTCTCCATAAAGTCTGATATCAGGGCTTTATTTCCAGTCATATGTCCTGAACATCCACTGTCCAGAACTAGGATGTTTTTCCTGTTGCCCTGCAATCACAAAGACCGCTAATGATTAGTTTTAAGGACCCAGACTTGCTTGGATCTTTTGGCCTTATTAAGGTTGTTAACATTTACACCGGATTTAGCATCAGAATTTATGTTAACATTTTTCTTATCAGAATTTATAGTATCAGACTTTGCATCAGAACTTATACTAGAAGGAATAATGCTAACTTTCTTTAAAGAAGGTTTTATTTGATAATAATCATAGTACAAACTATGATATTCCTTACAAGTATAAATGGAATGCCATAAACTACCACAATGAAAACAAGGATTTTATGGCCTATATCTAACAGACTGACTCTTAAATCCTGATTTTGAAGGTAAGGAGTTTATGTTTTTATTCTTACTGCAAAAAGAAGCCAGATGGTTAGAATTTCCACAGTTATAATATTTCTTTCTAGGAGCATTAGGAACATGCTTATAATCATTGCTTTTATTCACACCTTCCTTTCCATTCCTATTTTTCCTAGGTGGCTTTACCTTGTTTACATTCTTAACATCTTTCAGCTTATGCTTAAGCTGCTTCTTTGTCATTAAGCCTATGTTAACTTCAGTTGGCTTATCCTGTTTTGGTTTGTCAGAAGTTAATTTCTCTTTAACTTCTGATTTATCAATATCAGACTTTACAGCCACAAACTTAACAGGATTTACCTTTGGCTTTTGTTTAACAACTATAGGCTCAATTTTTATAGTTCCTTTATTATTCTTATCATCTCCATAACCTAAGCCCTCTTTCCAGTTTCCACTACTTAACAAATTCTGAGTTGGTCTTCCAGAGTTAGTCCAAGTCCTGATAATCTCTCTTTCCTTTTCTAACTCAGTTTTTAGAGATTGATTCAATTTTAACACTTCATCTCTAACATAAAAAGCATCATCTCTTTCTTTCTGAGTTTGATGGAACATAACTAACTCCTTTTCTAAATAGTCATTACTTTTCTTAAAAGCCAAATTTTCAGAAGTTAACCTTTCACATGTTAAAGTTTAATCTATATAACTAATGAACATTATTTTAAGATATCTTCTCAACTCAGTTATATCATCAGTATGAAAAGCATAAGTTGTTTGAGGTACCTTTAACTCAGCAGCTTCAGAACTGCTATCAGCATTTGCCATCAAAGCATAGTTCACCTCACTTTCAGAATCTGAAGTGTCTGTCCAACTTTTCTTCTTTGTGACAAATGCCTTGCCTTTGTCACCTTTTCCTTTCTTGCAGTCAGGAGATATGTGGCCTTTCTCACCACAATTGTAGCATTTAACATTTGAGTAGTATCCTCTGTCAGACTTTCCAGCTTTGCCTTCAGATTTTTCGAATCCCTTCTTATCAGAACTTCCACTTTTCCTGGAAAACTTCTTTCCCCTTCTAAATTTCCTGTAAGCTATCTTTGTGATACCCTTCACCATAAGAGCACACAATTTCATCATCTCTTCATCAGCATCCATCTCAGATAGACTTTCAGTATCAGAACTTGATGACTCAGTATCAGACTTTGTGATGAGAGCCTTTCCTTTGCCTTTCCTTGAGACAACCACTTTAGGGGATTCCTCCTCAGCCTTAAGAGCAACTGTCCTTGACTTTCTCCCATGCCTCTTGCTTCTTTGAACTATCTCAAGTTCATGAGTTTTGAGCATGCCATAAATTTCATCAAGAGTAGTTTAATCAAGAGCATAGTTGTCTCTTATAGTAGTTGCCTTCAAGTCCCAACTTTCAGGAAGAGCTAAAAGGAATTTAAGATTAGTATCTTCAAGATCATATTCCTTATCCACCAGTGACAGATCATTCAAGAGTTTGACAAATCTGTCATATAAACCAGTTAATGACTCATCAGGTTTTGAGTCAAAGTGCTTATACTCTTGAGTGAGTATAGTCCTCATGTTCTTCTTAATTGAATCAGTTCCCTGGCATCTTGTCTCCAAGGCATCCCATATCTCCTTTGCAGTCTTGTAGTTAATTACCCTGTTTGACATGACATTATCAATGGCACTATGCAGCAAATATCTTACCTTTGCATCCTTTGCAATAGATGAGATATCTTCAGCTGTATAATCACTTTTCTCCTTTGGTACAGTCTGTGTTGGCTGATCTGCAACTATAACAGAGAGCTTGGTTGGCTTATGTGGTACTTCATTAATTTTGTCAAGGTGTAGCTTCCAGAAACATAGACATCCTCACTTCCATATGGGATACTCAGAAGGTTTCAGTAAGGGAACCCTAATAGTCTCATATCGATTATGGATTTGAGTCTTTGGAATTTCTTCAGTTTTGGTGGGCTTGGTTGGAGTTTGTGTTTCTTCAGACATGATTTATTTTTGGATCTTTACCGTATGTATGTTAACAGATTGCTCTGATACCACTTGTTAGGTCACACACACTGTAGAATGAGGTTGAATACAGTGTCTAGCACAATCAAATCGAATTAAGAACACAAGTATGAAACACATAATAATCTTATTAATAAAACAGTATTTCAATGGAACCGTCCTCTCTCAGTGATGAACAAATATTACAAGAGCTGCTAGGGTTACAATGAATAATATTCTCGCATAAGATAACACATATAGTGTAAACCCTATGCTGTGTTTATATAGACACACAGTTACAAGATAATCTTCTAATTGATATCGAACATAAGTCTGCATCCTAAAATATACCAACTAGTTATCTTTTCTTCCAAGTATTCTATTCTTCATAGAATTCTTCTTCATGCATATCTCTTCTTATTTTAGTCTCGATCTTCTTTCCTTCAATCAGCCGTCTTCCTTATCTGAAAGTCCCCTTAAGTCCTGATATTATCTCCTGATAAATATTCTCTGATAACTTAAGTTCTGACAACTTAAGTTCTGATATCTTAAGTCCTGACTTTAGTATAAGTACTGATTTTCAGTTAAGTCCTGATTTGTCCTGTTAGTTAAGATCTGAAAACTTAACACAAATCATCATTAAACATGACATCACAAATATATCTAACATAGTGATCTCTTTAATGGTGTTGAGTCGAAAACAACCCTTGAATAATTATTATTGCCCTATACATAAGTCGGTAAACGATTATTATTATGCTTCAAAAGTAAAAAAGATATGGGCCTTACCATATTGGTCGTTGCAATCAACAAACCTATTAATGAAAATCAACGAACCTCTTAAGAATTTACGGGGCATTAATAATTGATGAACTTAACTTTGACGCGTTGCACGAAAAATTGGATTTGATCCATCAAATAAGCCACTGAATCAAAGTTAAATTGTAGTATTAGTCATGTAAAATAGTATTTTGAAGTTAACACTTATTTAATTTAAAAAAATTTGAGGGTAATTTGTTAAAACAATGATTCATAAGTGTGCATACTTTTTAGGTTTAAAAAGGGTGGATAGCAAGATAAAAAATACATTTAAATAAAAAGAATAGGTCACTTAAAAGATTAAAGGATGTAATTTCCTAACAACTTATCTTGTTCCATATAATTTTATTTAATCAAACTTAATATCAATATTCATCTATTGTTAAACACATAAATTTTATTTTTATATTTTTAGTAACTCATGGCTTATATTTAACAATAATTTTATATAAAAAACTTTATTTAAAGTAACTTTAGTTAATGTATACTTACATTTAGTTCTTCACTAAAGAAAATAAAATGCATTTCGTATAATTACGATTAGATTATCAAAATTACTTGTAATACTTGAATTCGTAAAAAAATATTTTCTTGCATTTGAGTTTTATTTTTATTACATATTTCTTTTTTTACTTCAATTGATTCTAAAATTGTAAGAATGATCTTGAAATTTAAATATTTCAACACCATAAAATCATTGAACATTTAATATTTTTTTAAAAGAAGTATAACATCCAGGGCCTTAAGAGGGTAAAATATATAGTTTTGAAATAACACGAATTCAATAAAATGATTTCTTTGTAACTGAGGTTGTAGAGGTGTCATTGAACAAGATATATTAGATGGAATTACAATGATGTTAATGAACACTAGAGATTTTATGAAAAAATAACTTTTTTTAAAGTGGAGTTTAGATATATGTAAAATGAATTCACATGTCACGTAAAATCCTAACATAATTGGAAAGAAACCCAATTATACGAATATAACGATAATGTAAACAAAAGCGAGTGAACAATTATATATAAACTAGTATTGTGTACGATGAAATTTTGAAACCGATAAGTGGATATAAAATTCATAATTCTACAATAGGCTTACTTTATATGAGTAGTTTTTATGATATTCTATGCATTTTACTTAAATTTACACAACCTTTTTATTGATACGAATGGATTTGCTATAAAACTATTGAATATATAAAATTAAGGTGCTGGGGTAAAGAATTAAATTAAGGAGTGAATGATTGTTACTAACTTGTCTCGATTACATAATAATTACTTGGTAATCTTTCTATATACACAAATATTTCATATTATCATACTAGTATTGATCTAACTTACGTCTGTAGAGTGGTCAACGATGTGGTTAAGAAATTTTCTTATGTATGAACATGAGTGTCTACTTTGTTCCTAAGCATATCACCAATAGTTACACCATAAAACCATTATTTGTAAACCAATATATAAAATAAATACTACATGTAAATATCACACATGTAACTCCTTTTATAGATAAATAAATAAAATTGGTCTTATGGTGCAACCATAGTGACAAGCCTAAAATCAAGTACACGCTTATATTTATATAACAGAAAGATATCAACACCACGTTGTCGATTACTCGCGACGTAAGTTGGAACAATACTTGTACATATTAAATATTTGTGTTTATCGTGAAGAAACAATAGAAAATGAGGGCCTATTTATAGTTGATGATGGCGATATAAACTAGGTCCGCTTAAAAATGCATTACAGCTGGAAGCTACTGGAATATTGTGGGCGTTGATAACGAGGTACATGGTAAAACTATCAAAATACAGAAACACATGTTTTCTACAATTATGCAGATTTTTATATTTTATCAGGGTGGTCTCAAAAAATCCGGTACCTAATTATATCCTAGTAAGAGCATAATATAAAATATTACCAAAAAATTAAGGATTCGATACTTTCTATTAACAAATTTAAATCTAATATTTATAAATTCATATTTAACACAATTGAAAGTTTGGATCGTGTTAATTATATTTTATAATCTATTTATAATATCTAAATTGCAATATAAATTAAATATTTAAATATTATCGATAATTAATATCTAATATATATATATACATTATCTAATATTAAAATTGTTTGTTCAACAAACACTTTGATCACGAGGCATTTTTCCAAGTCTTCAAGAGCAAGTCTTATACTAGTGTTTGATCATTATACATATTATCATTTTTCTATTACTAGTAGGATGCTTGTAGAATTTACGCAAGTACTATTCCCGTCACAACACTTGTATTTGTGTTGCGTTCAATTATGTTGATACGATATTTGTGCATAGTCATGCGTTGTAGAAAACCCAATTATATTTGGACTTCATGCCCAATAAGTGATGTGTTTTAAGAACCACTTTAGTACTCACCTAAATACTAATCGGATTTTATCCAATTTTGGATCATAAAATACATTAATTTCTTCTAGATCAACATATTGCAATGAGGTGTACCCATATGTGATATGTCTTATCCCTTTGAGATTAGTTAGTGACTTGTATCATCATTTTGAGCTTAATAAGTGATGTTCTAGTTACTTTAAACTTATTAAGTGATGCGTCTCATCACTTCCATCTTAGTAAATAATGTTTATCATCACTTTGAGATAAGCAACTTATGTGTATCATCACTTTGAACTTAATACACGATGTATCTAAAAATTTGCACCTAAACACTTCTAACTTAATAAGTAATGTGTATTATCACTTTGAGTTTAATATTTGAGTTTAATAACCGTTGTGTATCATCACTTATAAAAAATTCAATAAGTGATGAGTCTTATTACTTTTTTAGTTTTGGACTGAAATAAGTGGAATGTCTTGCATGTTTTCTCCCCAATATTTTTAAATACGTATAACTTTCTTGATAACGTATCATTGATCTTGTAAAACTAAATTGTTGTTTCTAGTACCAACAATCATATATCAGGAGTTAAGATCATGCCACCCTGTCGTAGCAATCTGTACTGTTTTTGTCGTATGTTATTTTTGGCTTTTTGTCTTGCATGCTCTTTAAATGCCCCAACCACTCTGTTTAAGCAACATTCAAGCATTTTTCAATGCTGGTAGCATTATTTTTATAGTTTGCAATATTTTTCAACATTAATAATGGCATTGGAATATAAATGTGTGACAACCCGAGTCAAATATCGATCATTTTTCAAAAACGGGTCAAGTCCCGATTCGGAATCCGAAATAAGCCGAAGTCTACTAGCCCAAATGCATCCTACTTGGGTAAACAACATGTCTGCCACATGTCCCCAAAAGATCATGATTTGTTGGTGCACATAATGGTAGTACTTTGCTTTATAAACTTATTAATAGCCCAAAATCTCTTCGATGTGGAACTGGGATGTTACAAACTCCCCTTTAAACTCATGACGTCATCGTCAGGCCCGTACAGACAGTGCAGAGGTATGGATTATTGACTCTCTAGCCATTATAGGATAATACCAGTTGGCTTCGTGTCCCCACATCCGGATCTCTGTCCATTATGGGATAATACTACTAATTTTCGTGTCCCCACCTCCGGCAGCTTGACACATCAAGTTTTCGATAGTCGGCTCTGATATCATATGTAAAAACCCGGGTCAAATTTTGAGCATTTTTCAAAAATTGGGTTAAGACATGATTCTGAGTAGGAAATAAGCCGAAGCCCATCAGCCCAAATGCAGCAAACTTAAATAAACAACAAGCTCACCACATATTTCCAAAATATCATGATTTATTGATACACATAATAATAGTACTTTATCTCAAACGTGGGACCAATATGTTACATCATGTAAAATATGAATACATTTCATAAGCACAAAGAAACATATCAATCTTGTTATGACTAACCTCTACTTGTGTATTAATAGTTGTAATATCCCATATTTTCAAATATTATTATTATTATTTGGAATTGTTTATGTGATTTTTATGTGAATTTTAGTGAATTATATGGTAATTGGAGTTGATGTTTGGGTGTTTATATGTGATATTATTTAAGTATTTGAATTATTATATGTCCAGAATAAAATATAGATAATTGTGATATTTTTCTGGTAATTTTTGGACTATTATATAATTTTATAATAATTTATGTGTTTAATAATTATTTTCTGTATAATTACAAAACTATTTTATAAAGCCGGGAATCGTTCAACCTCAACCATTTCTACGTTTTTATAATCCGAAACTCTTCCGAAAACTCCTTCCTAACCTAATCTGGTAATTCCGGACATTTTCCGTATTTTAACTTTTTCGATCCGGATTGCGGTTTGACCCGTACGAGTCCCGACATGAAATTTTTGATACGCTAATCATTTTATAGATCGATAAAAATCCGAATTCTCGGAAGGTGAGATAATATTACTTTATTTTTGTATAAAGTATTTTATAGGAAGCCCAGTTTTGATAATTATCCAAATCTGATATTAAATTGTATCGTTTTTATAGTTACTTAGCGGTTAAGTAATCTATTTTCGGATCCAATGTGTAAATGTGATTCTGAATTATTAAATAGAATATGAACATGGGTTCAGTTAGCTGGATATTATTTTGTTACTAATTATATGTGATTATTGGTGTTCGAGGATTAATTGTGTAATTAATTGTGAAACTGTGTTGTTTTGGTTTTGTATTTAAAGGTGATTCTATTCAAGATTTATTTTCATAAATACGTAGATTATCTCTAAAATCATTTTTATGGCTTCATAACTTTATTAATTATTTTTAGGAGTTTTAAAATTGAGAAATCAATATTTTATTTATTATTTACCTTTAAATGATTTTCTGATCGTATTTATTTGTAAAATCCATATTTAATTCCAAGAATTTTTTAAAAATTACGGAACTTATATTTTATTAAGTTTGGATTATTCTAAGAATTTTAAAATTATTTTGGTAATTTTGGGATTAATTTTACCCGCGCGTCGATTCGTTTGATTGATGAAAGCGGGTATAAAGTACATTTTAGAAATTGTTTTAAAATTACGATACTTACGTTTTTATTTACTTCGGGATATTTATAACATTTCAAGACTATTTTCGTAATTTTATGAATTTGTTTAAGTGCAGCTCGGTTCAAAGCGGGTACGAGTTGCATTTCAAAAATGCTTTAAAAATTATAAAAATTTTTTTTTTTTAGTTTCGGGATTTTTAGGAAATTTTAAAATTATTTTGATAATTTTCTGAATTTATTTTATGAGTAACCTGGTTCGATAAATTGTGAAAACTGAATTAAAAATCGGGTTTACAGTCAGTAACTAGGACACGTGTCTCACTTCTGTTAACCACAGGATATGTGTCAATTGTTGGTTTTGCAGATGAATAAAAAAAATATAGGCGAGCATATATACATAAAAACACATACACAAACCTCACCCCTGTATCTCATTTCTCTCACCTCTCGATCTCTCATCTCTCCTACTCTCACCTCTCTCTCGATCCTCCACTCCCTCTCTGTTGTTTCCCCGTTCCTTTCTTTCCCCTGTCCGTGGTAAGTTGCCGCCTGATTTCTGTTTTTCGGCCGCCGCCGGATTCTTTTCCGGCGAGGGGGTCTATACGCGCATGTGTGTGGTTAATATGTGTGTTGTGTGTCTTTTGTTGCCATATTTTCCTCCAACTGTGCTTTGTTTTCCGGTTATTTTCCGGACTGTTGCGCGTTTCTGATTTGGGATTTTTGGATATTATGCAGAAAAATTATTTGATTATTTTTCATGAAATAACCTTATTTGCGTATGGAAGATTATTATTTAATTGGTGAAATACGCATTGGAAACCCGAAATTAATCGGGTACCCGTGAATTTTACCGCCGTCAGCAATGAGTCTCGGCGAGCCGACGGTGGACCGTGATGATCGTTATCTGAGTCCTAATATTTTAAAATAAATATAAAAAATTGAATAACAATAATTTAGTTTGAATCGCTGGTTGGGATTGGTGAAATGGATTTCGATTATGATATTGGTGGAATTAATTGTTGGACTATTTGTTGTTGATTTGACGTCAAATTGTTCGACGGGTAGGTCGATAAACAAAGGAAACGCTGCCCGATTTTCGAGAAATTAATTCCGAAAATATGGGAACGTAGCCTATAATTATCGGGGACGTCGAACAAGATTCTGTAATTAATTTTTTTTTACGAAACCTAATTATGTGTTGGGACAAGATATTTTTATAAATAAATCGTTCGTCCGTTTAATACGAAACGAACGCCTCTAGACTCAGAAAAATATTTCGATTTCAATAAAAGTACTTTTGAGACCTAATTTCTTTTGTATTGAAGGACCGTTTGATTTTTATATCATTTTGAGTTAATTTTTGATCGATAAATCATATTTTGATCCGATTTCAGTTTTAAACGTACCAAGTCGAAGGTTTTGACGAACCGAGTCATATGTAATATGAATTATGTGATACATGAGTTATGTGTTTATGTGCTATGTGAATTACGTGCTTGCGTGAGTCAAGAGTCTTGTGTTTGATTGTTTCCTTTATGTGTGGGCTATCGTATGGGTAGACGATAGGGTTTTAACGCGCAGTTCCTCGAGTAATTATCGTTTAGACGATTAAAGTTGTATCTTTTAATTATAGATGCGGATCATTCGAGTTGATCAGGACAAGACGTTGGATAAAGAGTGAGATGGAATGGTATTGGATATCTGTCTTCTAGCAATCGCAAGAGCAGCCTATCGGTAAAATGTTGAAAAGAAAGACGGGGATGTTTTGAGACAGAATGCCAGACTAAGATAATTGTATTTCTGCGAGTGTGACTAACTGCTAAAAACCCAAAGGCAAGTATCCCTATCATCACTTATTATTCAAGTGATATTTTTTTTAAATCTTCTTATGCAAGTATTGCTTTTCCTATTCTCAGTTCAAAATATATAAATATTTTACATATCGTTGAATTAAATGATTATGTTTATGCAAGTATTCTTCTGTTATTCTATGTTCAGAATAGCTAAGTGACTTTACTTATCAAATTACTGGATTTATAAATATTTTGGATTTTGAGAAAGATGACGTTGTTTTGGTTTTTCTGCCCAAGTAAATGGGCAAATAAAAGTTTTTAAGGGTGTCGAGTATTATGAGCCCTCTCAATAAAACGTTTTAAGATTGGATGGTTGCATAAGAGGCCGCGGCGGCGGTCCAGCAAAGAGTTAGGTATTATACAGGATATAATACCAATAGGCCGATATGTGCCTTGGGTGCCCCATTTGTTTAGTTGGATATGCTTAGGCATACCGGTGTTGCTCCGCGGCTGATCACCGGCAACAACACACCGTCGTCCGAGGATTCCAATCTAAATTATTATATTACTTTTGACAATCTTACAAGGAATGATTTATTAAGTATTTTGTTTTCGGATAAAAGTGAATTGCAGTTTTGATTCAGATTCTGATTTATACCGATACTTACGTTGTTGTTAAATATCAAAGGTGGTATTAGTATAGATGATTGATGTTGACTTCAGTATGGGATGTTGTGAGCATCAAAGTTCGTATTGATATCTAATTTGATATGACAGCAAAATAAGTATTAATATCAAGAATTCGGTTTTAAATGAATTTATGATTCAATCCATAATCATTGTTTCTTGTTATTGTTGTTTATGATATTTTCGTAAACACTGTTTTACGAGTTTGATACCTGTCAAGATTCAAAGTATTGCTGAAGCATTTCGCTCAAAAATATCAAAATGGTTTTGAATACAATTAAGGAATCAATTCTGGGATTCCTCAACTAAAATTTTATGATTCGACAGTTATGATTTTAAATGTTCTGCTCTAATGCAGATGTCGGTTTTATATCAAAACGGCCCTATATTCGCTATAATAATCTTGCTGAGCATTTCTTTCGCTCATACTTGCCTGTTTTCAAATTTAACCTCCAGTGAGGATTAGCTTGCGCTGTTTAGCTGCATAATTCAAGGAAGCAAAGAAGAAGCTCTTGGAAGGTGGTTGGTCTAGGGTTTGCGGTCTAGTGTAAGTCTTATCATGTAAAGTTGTTTATATTATATTATATTATAGTTGTATATTTTATTTGGGCCTAGTATACTTCATTTCGAATTATACTAGTGGGTTTAGTTTTGAGATTGAGAATTGTTGAAAAGAGTTTTAAAAGAAAGTGAAAATTTTATTTGTGGAATTTGGATATCTTGTTTCTAGAACTGTAACCTTAAAAGATCTTGGATTAGTTTGGGGTCATTTATGTAATATCCCATATTTTCAAATATTATCATTATTATTATTTAGAATTATTTATGTGATTTTACGTGAATTTTGGAGAATTATCTGATAAGTGGAATTGATGTTCGGGTGTTTATATGTGATATTATTTGAATATTTGAATTATTATATGTCCAGAATAAAATATAGATAATTGTGATATTTTTCTGGTAATTTTTGGACTGTTAGATGATTTTATATTAATTTATGAATTATTAATTATTTTCTGAATAATTACCAAAATTATTTTATAAAGCCGGGAATCATCCGACTTCAATCGTTTTTGCGTTTTTGCAACCCGAAACTCTTCCGAAAACTCCTTCCTAACCTAATCTGGTAATTCCGGACATTTTCCGTGTTTTGACTTTTTCAATCCGGATTACGGTTTGACCCGTGCGCGGCCCGGCGCAAGATTTTCGATACGATAGTTATTTCGGTAATCAATAAAACCCGTATTCTCGAGAGACGGGATATTTTTACGTTATTTTCGTATATAGTGTTTTATAAAAAGCTCGGTTTTAATAATTATCCAATTCTGGTATTAAATTGTATCGTTAATGGTTACTTAGCGGCTAAGTAATGTATTTTCGGATCCGATATGATCCAATGTGATGCTGGTTATGTGTTTTCGGGATGTCAAATCCCACAAAATTCATGTTGTATTTTTATAAAATCAATCGTATTTCAAATACCCGGTATTTCTGCATCTTTGCATTATTCGCAAATTTTGGAAAATTTTGATACAAATTTTATATTTTATCGCTTTTAAAATTATTCCCCATAATTATTATTTTGGGGCTTAATTATTTTAATTAGGAGATAAAAACACCCTTATTTGATTTTTGGGGATTTATTTTTCAGTTAATATAAATACCAACAGATTTAATTATTTTATTCAGTTTTTTTTTTATAAAAATTTCAGAAAATCAAGAACTTGTTCTTGGGGGTGAAATTCTTTCTCAAACTTTGATTGATGATTTTGGACTAACCAGGAAACCAAATCAAACGCTCTACACACCAAAACGATCCTTGTTTCAAGCCCTTTTTGTTGATATCAACATCACAATCTGAGAGTAAGTATTCATGAAAATCGATTTTTGGTGCTTATTCTTGAATTTCGATTTTTGATTTTGGAGGATTGTTGACTGATTCTGAGTTTACGAATAGCTTTAAAATGATCTTTAGAATCGATTTGAGTGTTTGGTTGAAATGTTTTAGTCCAAGAACGATTAAACCGAGTTCTTGTTTTTCCTTGATTTTGATTTTGTTTTTCTGAATTGTTTGATGATGATTTAAAGTTATTGTCGATTGTAATGAATTGGGGATGATTTAAGCTTCATTTTCGTACCTAGTTCGTTGATTTTGGTGTAGAATCGGGTGAATTCGGTGTTGGCCGGAAAAATCCGAGCTCGTCACCGGTTTTAATGGTGATGGTGGCCGGATTTTGGGCTCCTATGATGGTTGGTGACTGCTGTGTTGCATTCGAGTTGTTCGAAGGAATTGGAGTGATTTTGATGAAAAATCGGAGATCTTCTGTGTGTGTAATGGCCGTCGGAAGTCCGCCGGAGTTCAGGGACGGTCGTCGGAATCTGGGGATTTCCCAGAAACCGATGGACCTTCATACCCGACCCGATTGGATCTTCACGACCCGGTTTTGATTCATTTGCCCCCAAATCAGTTCTCTAAAAACATGTTTCTGAATTTCTATTTTAAAAAATAATTCAAAAATCCTATTTTAATTTCTGAAAAATTCATTTCTATTTTTTTAAAAAAAATCATTATTTTAATTCTGAAAATTTATTTTAATTCAAAAATAAATCCAAATTATTTAGCTAATTAATTTTAGTTGATAATTAATTATTTAATTAGTCAATTAATTTAAAAGTTAATTGATTAATTATTTTAATTAGTTATTAATTAATTTTAATTGATTATTTAATTAGATTTAATTATTTATTTTTGATTTAAAAATTCCGAAAAATAGTTTCGAGTTTTAAGATATTATTTTAAATTATTTTCCAGGCTCGATAAATCTTATAAAATTATTTTAGGGTGTTTGAACCCTATAATTTTATTATTAAATGATTTAGAGATCGTTTTTATTCCGAAAAATATTCAAAAATTCATAATAAATCAACCGTTTGTCTGTTTAATACGAAACGAACGCGTACAGACTCAGAAAAATATTCCGCTTTCAATAAAAATACTTTCGAGACCCAAATTCTTTTGTTTTGAAAGGTCTCTTGTTTTATGAATCATTCTGAGTCGATTATTGATCGAAAAATTATATTTTTAACCCGATTTGAGTTTTAAACACACCGAGTCGACCCTTTTGACGAACCGAGTCTTATGTGATATGAATTATGTGATATATGAGTTATGTACTTATGTGCTATGTGAATTACGTGTATATGTGGGTCATAAGTCTTGTGTTTGACTGTTTTTCTTGTGTGTGGGCTATCGTATGGGTAGACGATAGGCTTTTGACGCGTAGTTCGTCGAGTGGTTATCGATTAGACAATTAAAGTTCTATATTTTAATTATAGATGCGGATCATTCGAGTTGATCAAGACAAGATGTTGGATAAAGAGTGAGATGGAATGGAAGTAGATATCTGGCTTCTAGCAATCGCAGGAGCAGCATATCAGTAAGGTGTTGAAAAGCAGGACGGAGATGTCTTGAGACAGAATGTCAGAATAGATGCGATTTTGCGAGTGTGACTAACTGCTAAAACCCAAAGGCAAGTACCCTAACCTCACTTATCATTCAAGTGACGTTTAATTCGATTCATATTATGCAAGTATCCCTATCATCACTTATTGTTCAAGTGATATTTATTTTAAATTTTATCATGCAAGTATTGCTTTCCCTATTCAGTTAGAAATAGATAAATGTTTTACATATCGCTGAATTAAATAATTCTGTTTACGCAAGTACCCTCTGCTATTCTATGTTCAGAATAGTCAAGTGATTTTACTTATCCAATTATTGGATTTATAAATGTTTTGGAATTTTGAGAAAAGTGATTTGGTTGCGAATATTCCTACCCAAGAATTGGGGGAATAAAATTATTTCGGGTGTCGATTATTATGACCCCATTTCAATAAAAGGTTTTAAGATTGGATCATAATTGCGTAAGTGACCGGGACGGACGGTCCAGCGGAGGGCTATTTCTAAGTGCCATATGAAATATTATGACACCATTTTGCCACAGGCTAGTTATGCCTTTTTGTTTGAGTACTCGTGTTTTTGGGGTCACGTTTCTATGAATCATGACCTTGTGCTATCACACGGGCTGATCAGCATGTGATAGTACGTCCGTCGGAGAATGATCCTAATCTAAATTATGATATTATTTTGATATTCATAGAATAAATGATTTATCAACTGATTCTGTTTTGGATTAAAAGTACTGATTCTGTTTTAGATTAAAAGTGAATTGTGGCTTTGATTCAGTTTCTGATTTATGCTGATACTTATGTTATTGTTAAATATCAAAGGTGGTATTAGTACAGATGATTGGGGTTGACTTCAGTATGGAATGTTGTTAACATCAAAGTTTGTATTGATATCTAATTTGATATGACAACAAAATAAGTATTAATCTCAAGAGTTCGGTTTTGAGTAAAGCTTATGATTCAATCCATAATCATTGTTTCATGTTATTGTGGTTTACGATATTTCCGTAAACACTGTTTTACGAGTTTTATTCTCGTTATGATTCAAAGTATTGCTGAAGCACGTCGCTGGAAAATATAAAAGGGTTTTTGAATACAATTAAGGAATAAATTCTGGGGTGCCACTACTATAATTTTATGATTCAGCAATTATGATTTTTTTTAAATGTTCTGCGCTGATGCAGATGTCGGTTTTATATCAAAACGACCCTATATATGTTATAATTAACTTGCTGAGCATTTCTTTCGCTCATACTTTCCTGTTTTTAAATTTAACCTCCAGTGAAGATTAGCTTGCGCTGTTTAGCTGCGTGATTCGAGGAAGCAAAGAAGAAGCTTTTGGAAGGTGGTTGGTCCAGGGTTTGCGGACTAGTGTAAGTTTATTATATAAAGTTGTTTATATTATATTATATATAGTTGTATATTTTATTTGGGCCTAGTATACTTCATTTCGAAGTTATACTAGCGGGTTAAGTTTTAAGATTGAGAATTGTTGTAAAGAAATGTAAAAGAAAGCGAAAAATTTATTGATGGAATTTGGAATTCTTGTTTCTAGAACTGTAACCTTAAAAGATCTTGGATTAGTTGGGGTCATAAATGATAAATATCTTCCGCTGGCATTTATTATTTGATTAAACAGGTTATTTTGGATTGAGGTTTTATAGTGACGACCAAATCCCTTGACCCCGGATTTGGGGGCGTTACAATTTATGCTAAATATCTTCCGCTGGCATTTGTGTATTGAATAAATAGGTTAATTTGGATTGACGTTTTATAGTGACGACCAAATCTTCTGACCCCGGATTTGGGGGCGTTACAGTAGTCATCGGTCTTGTTTAGGGCTGAGTAAAAAATTGAATTAAAATCGAAACCGAACCGAAACTCTTACAAAATTGGTTGAATGATTTAAGTCACATATATCTTTTTCTTTCCAAGTCATTGCGAAATATTTATATCTCGCATATATTTTGATAGCTTTATTGTCCGTAACAATTGTAATGCATTTTCCAAGTATTGCTCATGCACTTCATTTTTTTGGCTTAACACCTTTTTATATTTTCTTGATTTTACATTTCATTTAATAAATAATAGTTTTCAAATATCCATATCACTGAAATCAACACCAAATTCTTCAAATTATGTGTTGTAGGAGATTTTCAAATCGTAAATTATATTTTTATATTATTTATCAACTTTTCGGATATTTAAGTTTAGTTTAAACAACAGAGATCCTAATGTCTTGGCTCTGTCCCTTTTTGGGACGTTTGAACATAAAGTTCATTTTTTTGGCACAGTTGTTCAGAATTGGACAGAAATGGTACAGAACGCCACTATTTCTGAGGTTCTGCCATTGACACCGGAAGTAGTGGCGTTCCGGGGTATTTATTTTATTTTTATTTTTTTTGTTTCCCTCCCCCTCCGTTTGTTTGTGCCTTGTGCATTTTTTGAATATATATAAACTCATGGTGAAGGGCATGTTTTGACCTCTTATATTGAATTAAGTAAAAATTATTTTGGTCTAATTTTTTTTGTTGGATAGTGATATAAACCTATTTTTAGTACATTTTTTTATTTTAAAAAAATAGTATATATATGACTTTCGTAACTTCAAAAAGGGTGCCTTGCGAGTCGAGTGCGTATTTTTTTGATGAAGACACAATTTCACAGGGTTTTCAAAAGTAGTTGCAACTTTTTTTTGTAAAAACTTCTTTCTGTGTAATAGTACTTCAGTAGTAATTTGATTACTTTATATTTTTAAAAATAAATAAATTGACAATTTATGAGTTTTGACTACCAAAAAATGTTAGTATAAATTCGTGATAAAGTAAGAAAGAACTTATACAAAACAGTATTTCGACACAAAATTGAAATTAGCACGCAACTGTTAATCATAATAACATTAGAATAAAGAAAGATACAACTAATATAGATCTAAAATACATAAATCCAAAAAGAAAAATAATGCATATACAGAATACGAAATGTAAATTTGCATACCGTCAAATCAGAACACAATGATTCTTGTCAACATGTTGCGATCGAGGTTCAACATCACCATGATCATGGGTCACCAATACTTCGTGTCCACACAAGAGGTATATTGTTAACCCTAAATCTACAGCGTAACTCACTGGTTGAAGGTGCATCGGTATGCCAGGTCTCACCTAGACTAGTATCAAGATTCATTTTGCATCCAGAATTGATGATGGTATATGGGTGTAGACGTTGCAGAGCAGTGAAGTTCAACTCCCTATTAATTGGTACATCATTTGCTTCCGAGAAGACAACTTTAACTTTGTTCATTTGTATGAGAACCATATAAATAAATTTTGTGATTGACAAGATTAAGTTTTTAAAGCATCTTACATATTTATCAATAAGTATCATATGCAAACCTCGATACGCTACGTTGTTATTATAATAGTCATCTCATTGTCGTGATACTTGAACTTTTATTCTCCATTAAATTTGACTTACAGTCCGAAGGTTTTTTACTGATGTGTATTGTACTAAATCTATTGAAATGTAGTATAAATGGTTTGTAACTTAATTGTAAAAGAAATGCAATATGACTTATGGTTGTGTAGTCATTTCTGTTCTATCTATTACTTGTTTCACATATCACAGTAAATGTCAAAATATTTTCATACCAAATTTGTAGCGAAGTTGAATAGGTATGTATGTGAAATTTTCTTACAAGTGGTTTCACAATCTGTGAAATCATCCTTGCAGATAATTTCTTATGATCGTGCAATGACTGATCAACCATGTATTTGTGTTCCTCTCTATTCATATTTATCCTCCAGTACCCAGAATTATGCATGAAAGCAGCTCTCATCCTCCAATTACAGCCCTCCGCCCGGCACTGTACAATGAGTTATCCTTTGTTACTCTTTGTCATTTTATATGTGCGATCAGTGAAAATATGAGCACGTGTCACTGCCAACAAGAGGGTGGCTTTGTCACGGTAACACATTCCTTCACTGAGGTCCCCTTGATCGAGGTCTTCATCAACATACATATCATTAGGGTTATCTATTATTAGGGGAATATATTTCTCTGTGCGAAACCATGGAACCCTTGGAACATGATGCTCTTCCCCAAATACTGGAAATATGCTGAAAATTTCTTCGTTCCTCTCTAAATGCCCTTCACTTTCATCGCTGCCTTCATCATCATCGTGAAGGTGAAAATTCTCCTCACTAGATGAATTGGACAAAGCTTGATCTGCCACGAGTGCTAACTGCTTACCTGAACCTCTTCCCACCATATTCTTTGGTTATGAAAATTCCATTTCTACATTACCTCCACCATTACCTTCATCATTTTCATAACTACTCCCCCCCCTTCATACACTCCACCATATTGAGTACTCTCCCCTCCAAACCCTCCACCATGCTGACTAGTCCCCCCTCTATACCCTCCAACATGTTGACTAGTCCCCCTTCATACCCTCCACCAAACTGATTACTCCCCCTTCCATACCCTGTACCATATTGACTAATCCCCCCACCATACCCTCCACCATATTGACTAGTCCCCCCTCCATACCCTTCATCATGTTAACTACCGCCCCCTCCATATCTTCTACCTTTTTCACTAGGTTCTCCTCTGTACTCTCCACCTTGAAAAAGTAGATCTGACCACCCTGAGTTGACATTACTACCGTATGTTATTTGTGTCGGTTGTGACCCTAAATTCAGTTGGAATGAGTACGGGTCATCAGCAGCAATTTCCTCTGTTTCGATGAACAAATAAACATCTCTTTGGACGTTCAGTAACATGGTAGGGACATTTAACCTACGTATAACATCTTCATCACATAATATATCCATTTGATAAAATCCTTCAACTAGGTTGTATTGACCATGGTAAGGATACTTCAAACTTAATTTCAAATTCCATTGATACGAACTAATATTCATTAAATTGTAGACAAGACGTTTAAGCTCATCAAAAGTGGTACCAAACCTAATAAACATCATTTTTTGGGATCGATAGAGTAGTTGATATTAGTACCTTCTCAAATAACCACTCCACCCCAAAAAAAATTAACATTCGCGTGCCCTTTCATTTCCCTGCTTTACATAAAACATTAATAATTAATCAACAGAAGTAAAGAAAATGTATATATATATATATGTATGAATTTAAACACACACATAATTGTAAGGATGACATACCATTTTATATGTAGGTGGTCTCAACAAGTATTCGCTAAACTTTTAGACAATTTGAACATAAGTATGTGTTGAACAGATGCAGTGCATGAGGACATATATAAATAGAAGACGGGTATTATTGTAAATTACTGATTGTGTCAATAATTCCTCCAAAGAGATATATGATACTACCCATTTCAGATAAGAATGAATTATTCATACTATCTAGTTGAGATTTCAGATAAGATTACCTTCAAAGAGAAATCTATTTTTCGTCAAAAGATAAGATTCTCGAAATTTTCAACAAAAAATGCAGAATTATTAAAATCCAATCCATAAAAATTGCAGAAGTAATTATTTTTATTTATGGAATTTTAAAGTTTAATGAAATACAAAAGCAATTTATTAATTAAATTTGTAAAATAATATAATATATTATGAAATTTATGAATTTCTGGAATTTAATTTAAGTTTTGGTAAATTAAAATAAAAATATATTATTTTGGTAATATAATATATTAGTACTTAGGAAAAAAGTAATAATATAAATATAAATTTATGAATTAAATTTATGAAATAATTAGTTTTATTTATGGGATTTTAAAATTTTATGAAATATATAAAATTAGTTGAAAGTAATATTATCTATGAATAATAAAAAGTAATATAATAAAAATTAATATAAGGAATAAAAGAGAAAGAAAGAAAGAAGAAATAAAGAAAGTGCAGATCAGAAAAAAAAAGAAAAAGAAGACAGAGAAAGAAAGAGAGAAGAAAGGCGGAAACCGGAGATTCCCGGAAGAACATGCGTTCTCCAGCTTGCACCAACAACGCGGACACTCCTCCTCCCTACTACAACTGGCGTTCCCAGGTCTCTCTCTCTCTCACTTTCTGCCGATTTATATTTAATTAGTTATTTATATTTACTTAATTATTTATATTTAATTAATTGCCTAATTTCAATTAATTGATTATAATTAAATAATTGCTTATATTTATGCCTAAATTTAATTCGTTCCTTACATTTAATTAACTTCTTACATTTAATTAATTAATTTGTTGCTTAAATTTAATTGCCTAAATATAGTTAATTAATTCATTGGTTAAATTTAATTACTTAATTTCTTAAATGTAGTTAATTAATTCATTGGTTAACTTTAATTAATTCGTAATATTAAATAAGTTGTTGTTTATAATTTGAATAAAACGGGATAATTAATTACTTAATTGCTTAAACGTGCAACATTATTTCATTTGTTGCTTACATTTATTGCATTACAGACTTGTTATAGTGAGATTGTTGGTTATATTTTTGGAACGGGAATGTGATAATACAGCGGAAATGCTGCCCATTTTCTTTTAGATTTTAAAAATTTTGACAAAATTTTGTTAGTTGTGTTTCCAGCCTGGTAATGTGATAGAACAGGGGAAATGCTGCCAGTTTTTTTAATATTTTACACTTCCTTATAGAAAATTCCTTTCTTGTGCAGGATTAAATGGCTGGACGATAAATGATCAACCTGGGTGCAATTGACGGGGAATTAATTAATCAACAAAATAGGCATCGTTCACCGATTGTATGGGTTGGCACGGTACAGATTCATTTCCCAATTTTTGGTTAACTATTCAAAGTTCTTTAGGCATTTTTTAAATGCATAAAATCACATTTACTTGCAGGATAATGACGATCATTTATGGCTCCGCTCGAATTTTAAGACATACAGGGATTATATTGAGGCTAATCCACTACCACAACCTATCCTGGATGCCATAAGAGAAGCTGGTTTTATGGGTGTTCTGGTAACTGGGAGTATGAGACATGATGCTGGCCTCATATCGGCTTTTTTTGATCGATGGCGCCCGAAGACTCATATTTTCAATCTCCGTTTTGGCGAGGCCACTGTGACAGTTGGGGATGTTTACTACATATTAGGGTTGCGCAGTGTCAGACGTCCTGTATTACCTATTCCAGGGGATACATGTGCATTGTTATTACATGAGCTTCTTGGTGTTGCCCCCGACCCACAGCAAGATACAGATGTCATCAAGAAGGGTGAAATTAAAATCAGTTGGTTAGTTCATCATTTCAGTGATTGTTCATGTCTACACTCAGCTACTAGTCCTGATTATGAGCGTGAGCTACTATACCACACACGTGCACACTTTCTTCTACTCATTGGTTCTACTGTGCAGAACTATAGTGGTTACCCTATACCTCTGAACCTCCTCCCATTTGTGCGCCATGTGGCTCAGATCAGTACTTATAGTTGGGGCAGTGCATGTCTTACTTATCTTTACCGGTGCTTGTGCTCAGCCAGCATTGGATATAAGACCGAGCTATGCGGTTCCATGACATTATTACAGGTAAATATCCACCCAACATACTTCATATTGTAAGGTGCATTATCCATGCATACTCTAGGGGGCATTACACACACTGCATATTTCATGCATACTATTAGGTGCATTATCCATACTTCATACTTCATGCGTACAAGAAATATTTATTTTTCGAATGCATATGTGGTTCAGGTTTGGATATATGAACATTGTACTGCCTTAGCTCCCAGACAGCGAGACGCTTATTTGATGCAACATCCCCATACTCTTAGGTATGCTAAATTAACTATGACTCTTTCTTTCATTTTCAGAAATATTGAGACCATATCGTTAACACAATACATTTGGCTTCAGGTGGATGGTCCCATTGGATGGTACGACTTTGCAGACATATTCTTTATGCGGCATCCGTTTTGACCTAGATACCATGTCTGAGGATTCCTTCGGATGGAGGCCCTACGATGATTGCGCAGTTGAGGCACGAGGCATCCCTGAGCTTGAGCTTTCACTGATGAGTGCACCTTGTCCCCTTATTTACTTGATATGGGTGGAGTGGTGCTCCACTAATAGGGTCACGAGACAGTTTAGATACTTGTAGTAGGTCCCTACTGAATCTCCGCTTACAGACCATGATTCTTTCCATAGGGTCAAAGAGGTTGGCCTTTTCAGTTCAGTAGGGTGCGTGATCTGTGGGATTCACGTCACACCACCGTGATTGGGCCACCATCTTATATACATACTCGCAAACCTATGTGGTGGTACGATAGAGTCACTAGGCATTTTATGATCAACCCCAGGATTCGGAGGGACCAGCAAGGATTTCAGGGGTCACAGAGACACCTACATGTGGCTCTAAGATTTCTCTTCTTAGATTAATACCTCTTCATTTGTCACAATATAAGTTAATGTAAACACATTTACATGTTGTCAGTACATGTTGAGGGCTTGTCCGCTGCCTACCACAAGATTCGGGGTTCCGACGTGGAAGAGGATGATGATACCGTGGATGAGGCGCTTCAGGGTTTACATGGCACATTAGATTCTATAGGTTTCACATATCTTTTACAAAGGCCCCCGCATCCACCTCCTGCTACCCCACGTACTAGCGGTGCTCATGCCCGTAGGCCAGGTACTACATTTCTTCATGCTGCACCAGCTTCTCGGGATGGTTGGGAGCCTTGGCCTCGTCCATCAGGTGGAGAGGGTTCTTTGTTATACACCTCCTCTGGCTTAGGTTGGGAGCATAGTTCTCAGAGGCATGGACATACTAAGTGTACATCAACATAATGACACGTACATCAACAAAATTAACAGCATGTACTTCATTACTTTTCTCATCCACAACTATTAGGCTTATTAACTTTTCATTATCACCCAACTACTTATACTATATAAATTTTACACCCTCAGACATATTTCATCCAAATAGTACTACTATGTCATCGTCCACAAATCACAAGTAGTTTCTACAAGAAAGAGAAGACGATTATTGTAGTCTTAGGGTAAGCGATCCAGTGGAGTACTTTGCTGGTGTACGCCGAGAATGGGCATTTTGACATGAAGAATCTGAAAGTCTTACACATGATCTGATTGCGATGAGTGTACGGGTTCCGCTTTGTCATTCCCTATCTATATATCCTCGCCCTGAGGAAAATCTTCATTGGTCTGAATTTAGACAAAAAATGGTTAAAGTCGTGACTCGTATTCAGAGGGAAAATAACCGAATATTGTTGCATAGGAGTCGTCATTATATGTTTGAATTAGCACAAGATTTAGTTCGTGCTTCTGATAGAGAGCTTACGGAAGCGGAACAACACAGACTATTACAAAATGAGGATTCCATTTCCGATGATTACATGTTTGATGAACAAATTTGACTTAAATGTTTTCCTTTTTTTTATGTTGTAACAGTTTCATGAATTTCCTTCCCATTTCATACTTTCGTTTCCAATTTATGGATGAACTATTTCGCACACCTACATGCTATATTTTCTATTTTTTTTAAATACTTTTATTTTTAATGCTATGTACATGCAATGACTTTATTTCATTTCATCTGAAAATAGTGAAAACTTTTATCAAAGACTTATCTTTTCCTCTGTATTTCATTTATATGATTTGACTTGTCATTGTTGTTTTTCATTTGTCCTTCCACTTCAACTTTTTCAGTGTTTATCTCAAATTATTGAAAATGCTTGCATGTAGTTTCTACTGTGTACTCACTCATTTGCTGAAACACAAATTCCATCACATCACATAACATAACATTTGCTGAAACACAAATTCCATCACATAACATTATTTACATAATAACACACAGTTAAAAAATTGTGCCTACTTCGATACACAATAATAACAGTTACTGTGTTACATAATAACAGTTAAATAGAACACGTTACATTGACCATAGCCCACGACAACATGATACATAAATAGAAATGAGCACGATGCAACAATACAAATATTAAAAACCAACAATATATGAACCGGATCATTCATCTGTATCAGCGGAGTCATCATCATCTTCATTGATGTTCAAGCTATGGGACTCGATGAACGCCTTCATTCTCTGCAATTCCCTCGTTGCCTCCTCATTTTCACGTTGCAACTCATGAATTTCTGCACAGTGGGCTACATATGGTAATTTCTTCCCTAAAAGTTTCAATGAGAACTGCTGCACGGGGTTCAAGTGGCTCTTCGATCCAACGTTCATAAATGCAAACACCTTCAGGACATTTAATAAAACGCCTGTCTGCTTCAATACCCTTCCAGTAATGCGCTATAAGAATTGTTTTTATACAAAAACAATTATCCAAATTTGGGAGTGAAGACATAATTACTTTTGACGAGTGTGCGTTCATGAGGTTGTAGCTCTCTATTTATAAGTGATTTAGTGAAAAAAAATTACTTTTATATGTTATCACAACTGTGAAGCTACTTTGAATGACAGTTCACGTGCTAAACATACTATACAATAATAGTTCTTATTTTAAAACTTAATTGTGACTTGTCATTGTTGCTATCACTTGCATTATTTTCAAAATAATTGATTCATTTTCTGCTATAAAGTGACATCGATACAAGTACATGCAATGCCTTTATTTCATTTCATCTGAAAACAGTAAAAACTTTTATCAAAGACTTATATTTTCCTCTGTATTTCATTTATATGATTTGACTTGTCATTATTGTTTTTCATGTGTCCTTCCACTTGAACAACTCATTTATTTTGTTGCATTCTGCATGTGGCTAGTAGTGGTAGATCTTTATAAATTGGCAGTTGTTTGAACAAATATGCATGTGACTACTTCTTTGACTGTTGAATGTGACTTCTCATGTTCATTCACGGGCCATTATTTTATTTTATGCTTCAATTTTTGCTATAAATAATAGTCTCCTCACATTTCATAATCATACTTATATTGAACCTCTTATTACCAAACATTGTGATGGAGAGACAGGAGATGTGCTTTTGTGGTGTGGATCCTAAGATAGGTAATATATGGACCGTCGAGAATGCCGGTAGGCATTGGGAGAGATGCACAACTATAAAGTGTACTTATTTTGTTTGGCTTGACGAGCCTTTAACATGACATGGCTTGGACATTGTTCATCAACTCTATACGGAGAGTTGCACAAAATAGTATGATATGAAGATGGATATGTAGGCTTATTACCAGGAGAAGTTGGCTACAATTTGAGCTGAGGTTGTGGCCAAGGTGCGAGAGGTGGAAGATGCCGTCAACAACGCTAGAATTTAGAAAAATAATTCATAACTGTATCGTTCCTTTCCATTTTCGTGTATTACTACTTTCACCAGATTGACGTAGTGGCGTTCTTTTTATGTTATATTACTACTTTCACAAGATTCATGAATTTCCTTTCCATTTCATAATTTCATTTTCAATTTATGACTTAAATATACGATTTCCATTTCTTTTTTATATTATTTTGAAACTAATTTTGTTTTAAATGCTCAATGCACACTAAATGTACCTCTGCATCAAATAAATAACATTTTTATATATTATGTTGAACTACACTTCTAAAATTCATGATTATGAGGCCTCGTCAAGAAAAAAATATATTCCCACATTATACCTTTTTCCAAGGATCTAAAATCATACAAAAAAGAATTTAAAATTAAAATAAAAAATACATACTACAAATAGGTTTACATCACTAGTCAACAAAAAAAGAATTAAACCAAAATAATATTTTGGAATTACATACGAACGTTCCAAAAATGCCCTCACATAACAAATGTACACTCGACTCGCATGGCACCATATTTAAAGCTACAAAAATCATATATTTACAAATTTTTGATTAAAATAAAAAATATACACTAAAAATAGGTTTACATCACTAACCAACAAAAAAAATAAAACCAAAATAATTTTTTTTAAATTTAATATTAGAGCTTAAAACATGACCTCCAGAGGATTTTTTTACCTTGCAAAACAATACACAAAAGTACGAACGGGGAGGGAAAAGTACGAACGGGGAGGGAAAGAAAACAAACAAAAAAATATTTATTCCCCGGAATGTCACTACTTCTGGGTCTCTCTGACAGAACCCCAAAAATAATAGCATAATGAGCCATTTTTTGACTGGGATAAAAATGTCCCGAGCCTAATCTTTTCGGTATTGAATCGGCATTTGTACACACGGGGAAAGGACAAATAGTTCCATAGGAACCTTGCAATAGGCACATTGTTGGCAATTATCCTTTACATAATGAAAACTAAAGTTTTGAATGTGTGATAAATATCGGTTGGCTTCGAATCCGGCGAGTGATTCCTGATTTCAAATATGTTCCCTAAACCCGAATTGAACATGAATTTTTTCCATTGATCCCTGCCGGCCAGTCGAATAACAGGAATCTCAAAATTTTTATGTTTACAAAAATAATAATAATAATAATGTGTTTTATAAAGCATAATTTAATAAAACTATAATATAATATAATGTAAATAAATTAAACAATAAGATTGATGGATTATTATTTTTAACAATTTCTTTAATATAATAAGTATATAATTTATATAAATGAAAATCGAGGATTAGGGACGGAGGAAAAAAATTCGAACCAGCCCCTGTCTGATACTCGAATTTTTCAAAAAAATTGTCCAGTTCTCCGCCCCCCTCAAAATAATTTCCGAATACCGGACTCGAACAGGGGAGAACGTCTCTCGGTCCTTACTTTTAACTTCATGTATCAGCTTTACCGACAAGTGTATGCTATCTTCATAATGGAATTAGAATTGTAGCAAAAAATTGTGAACATAATTATAGCTAGATCTCAATGTTTCATGCTCATCGCATTTGTTTGCTAATTACAATAACCTTTTGTCCCTGTTACATGTTTTTGGATCTTCCACAAAAAAATAATTATTTTTATATTTTCCCATCTACCTGTTAATAACTTATGAAGAACAATCTTACGTGAAGTGCTGCCATTTATAGTTGTGAAGTTCATAATACAGTTTTGTGGTATGGTATTTGTTTTGCCTGAGTTTTGAAAGATGTGTGGCATTTTTACAGCTTCCAATTATAATTGTGATTCTTATTTTATAAAAAAGGGACCTAATTCTAATAATTTGACCCTTATTGTTTTAGGATTTTCAGAGAGTACTATGTCGCCAACTGGTATTCCCACTCCATCTCAATCAAGTTGGGTTACCCAATAACAAAATTCTGAAGCATTTCAGAACTATCAGAAACAAAGGTCATCAAGTTAGCATAATGTTAATTGCTCAACACACATTGGATATACTTATTTACACAATCTGCTTTTGCTTTGTTAAAAATAAATCATACTTGGATTGGATTACTTTAAGGGTTCACTTAATTGTTGCGTGTCAAGTGTAATTTGTTGATAATTATAATCACTAATCAAACTGCACCCGAAATTCTGGACAAAAAAAAATGGAGAGAGCTTCAGTGGAGAAGTTGCAAATTTCGTTATTAGAAAGCTTGCAAGACCTCGAACATAGCATTCAAGTGTAAGTCAAATGGTAAAAGCTATAATGAGCTTATGAATTTTAGGTACTTATAATGCAATATTAGTGTACAGTGTATTGCCATTGTTTATCTTTTGTATTTTAAAGAATATATCGCTAACCTATATCTACAAGAGATTGGAGGAGTATAATAATAGTTTGCATGATTACGCTGGAAAAAACTTGCTACTATTAATGAAACCCTTAAGCGGTCAGAAAAAGAAAAAACTAAATAAAGAATAATCTATTGTAGTGGAGAAATTGAGCAACTTAAGGAGTCACTATAATTTTTTGCAGGATTAACTTACTTCATTTAGAGTGAGTCCCTTTCTTGATCAACCCCCACCCAAAAATTAGAACAACTTATTCATTCTTAAGACATTTATATGTCATCATTGTGTATCGATTAACTAGGTTGACTTCTTTTTTTTACTAATTGATTACACACGCACATGCAGGAAGTCGAACTTCTGACCTCCCGCAAGGGGATAAAAGAGTTCAACCACTGCACCGACATTTTATTGGCTTAAGTAGGTTGACTTGGTGTCCATTAATTAAAGTTGATTTAGATTTTGGTTTGAATTTTATAAATATTATATACTTTTATGATTTAGTTTTATTTCGCTAAATTATGATTTAATTCTGTACTGGCTATCACTTCGTTTGTGTATTAACAACAAGTGTTCTTGGTATATAAAGAGTATGTAAACTAAGTTTGATTTTTAAAACTTTAGTCTAAAATCTAGATTCTTAACCTGATCAAGTGGTTGACATTAATTTCTTTAATCTATCCAGTGTCGACAGAAGTGAAGAGAATAATATGATGTATTGTGTTTGATATGTGCAGTTTGAAACGTAGTTGTATTTTTTTCTGGTTAGACGTACGCGAGGCTAAAATTAAATTTGACCTGCATTAGGGAATTTTGATTGATTGAGGCTTATTAAGTTGTGAGGTCTACTTAATTGTTTGAAATATACATACTCCAATGGCAATCATGAGTCAAATTTATACCAGTTTAAAATATATTGTATGCATTGCTAATGAATTAACAATAACCTATTACTAGCATTCACAAAGTAAGAAGTATGGTCATCATAAGCAGGAAAGCTTTGACTATTCAACAGATACTTGGCTGCCTGGTGCACATCTTGGAATTGATGAGAGCCTGCGCAACAAAGGATGGCTCATCACTGCTTGATAATTTGACTTTAGGGAGTTCACCTTTGGGATGGATTCAAAAGGTATCTCTGAATTTATTATGTCAATGGAGAATACATTTATACAATGAACGTAAATGGTTCAGTTTGGGTCAACAACCGGAGTAACGTAGTTGTAATTTGGTGCCTTGTGTTGTCAGATTGTGTAGATGGTGAAATGACATCTGGATTGTAAATTAAACAGTTTGATCAGCTAATTTACCAAAACCATAAATCTAGAAGAAATATTAACTTTTAATGAGTTTCATAATTTAATAAGATAATGAAATTAAGCTATGTAAGTATCCTACTCCGACTATAAAATAAAAAAAATTTTGATTGCAGAAGTTTGCTGCTTATAATGGGATTCTGATATTTAGCTCCAAGTACTTCCCATGTAGAATGTGTGATTGCAAATTAATGAAATTCGTTATACAAGTGGTATTTAAGTTTTGCTTTCCTCGAAATTAGTTGAAGACTAAATGTATGTTTTGCTTGCTTTTTTACATTTTGTATACCATCTTCGTGCCTTTATCTTTAGTATCCCTCAGTGCCATATTGCTATATATTTCTGATAGTGATGCTTTGACCTATTTATGAGAAATTATCTAATCTAATCATGAATTTAAAAATAAAGAATAAATACATGTACCATGGCTGTTTGAATTTTAAGTTTTAATGTCTCTATTTTTACGTAACTCATGTGTGAAAAAAAGTAAGTTAGTTAATGAAATGAAAATTGAGTTTTGTATTTTATTCATGATTTTTGGCTTCTTTTAACAGAGGGGAAACATGGAGAAATTGATGAATCATGTTTCTGCCGAGCAGTTATCTTCAAAGGATTCTAGAAGTCTATACTTGCTTGCTGCACATAAAAGCAAACTAAATACTCAAGCCCACAAAATTAGCTAGAAGGATCATTAAAGGAGCTGAATGTAAAAACCTTACCAAGCACTCAAAAGTATGATACATCCCATGCAAAAATCAAAAATATATTTCAAACAGAAATACGATTAGATAGAAAATATTTGTTAAACAACTTCACATTATTTTGGAGTTGATTTTGTAAAAGTATTTTAAATAATATTAAACTTATTAATATGGACAATGCTAGGTGTACAGAATGGTGTACAAAATTTTGTACATAATGCCATGTGGTGTATTTTAATTGAAATGGCCCCCATGCATTTATATCAACAAAACCAATTAAAACACCCCACATCAAATATCATGTCATTATGTACAAATATTTTGTACAAAATTCTGTACAACTAGCACTACTCATATAATATATATATAGTATATAATACATATACAGAAGAAGCAAGTGTACAATATCAAGTTGGTTTGATACAACTGGAACCTACTTGATCTATGCTAGTTTGATAGGTTAGTTCTATGTGAGCATATATTTTTTTCTTTGAAGATGTCATTTTTTTTAGCTTTTGGTTTGTTTAGTTGCTTTCAAATTTTTTGATTAAAATTAAATAAAGATATGACGACACCTTGATTAAATCTAGGATGATGAACTTAGTAGGTGTTGTTGGGAATATATTGTGAACTTGATGATTACATTAACAAAACACCTTAGTAGATTCAACTTAGTGAAAAATGTAGCACTCGACGGATGATCAGTTATAGTCCCGAAGGATGACTCAATATAGTCCCGATGGATGATGATTTGACATCCATCGAGTGAGTAGCTTATGTAACAGTAAGTCATGTAGCACATTTCTGCAAACATCTTTGTATGGATTCTGTAGTAGCATATAAGTCATGTTGACTTTAATTAGATATGCAGAATAGGTTGATTAATTGTAAATATAAGATGTCTTGTAATTCTGCATAAATGAAATGAAGTCAAGTGTCAAATAGCTACCCGACGGATGATCAACAAAGCTACCCGACGGATGATCAACAAGGCAACCCGACGGATGATAATCACGTACCCGACGGATGATCAATTCAAACATCTTTTGACAGTGACAACACAGTCACATGCGTCGAGTGTTTGCAAAAAGAATGTGGCAGCCTATTCAGCTGGGTTTTTGAGAACAAAGAAGCATTACCATTTCCATGATATTATGAAGATATTCAAAGATGCTGGAATAGAGTAGTGAAGCAGCATGGTATTAGACTTCATGGGTTTTGTTTTATTATCTTATCTTATTACTATGTAATCTTGGTGATATATAAACCAAGAGTAGCAAGTAGAATAACAACAAGACTAAGCAAATACATTCTCAGAGAAACAATTGTAAGCTGTATCCTGTAGCATTTCTCTGTAAGTTTAGTTGTTCATATTTGTAAGCAGCTGTGAGCTATTCAAGCTTCACAGGGTTCTTTTGATATATATATATATATATATCTGGTGGATACATTCAAATCCACCAAAAAGTTTTTAAAGACTTGTGTTTTTATTACTTATATTTTGATTTATCTAACTCTTCATTCTGCACTTTGCAAATCAAACACTTATATATTATCAAGTTAGAACTATTTTTCATTAATCTGAAAAAGTAGCCAGAATTACATTCAACCCCCCCCCCTTCTGTAATTCTTGTTGTATTGCTAGGGACTAACAATTGGTATTAGAGCAGGCTCTTGAAGCACAAAGAATTTAAAGATCACAATATACAACAAGATGAATAAGAAGGATATTGGAGTCAAGATTCCTTTTCTGGACAAAGATAATTACCATCACTGGAAGGTAAAGATGCATCTTCATTTACTTTCTCAAGATGAGGCCTATGTGGATTGCATAAAGAGAGGTCCTCATGTACCAATGAGAGCTGCAACTGGAAATGAGCCATCAGTTCCCAAGCCAAGGCATGAATGGTCAGATCCTGATATTGAACAAGTCAGGAAAGACAAGAAGGCCATGAATATTCTGTTCAATGGATTTGATGGTGACATGTTTGATAACATCATCAACTGCAAGACAGTCAAGAAAGTTTGGGATACCATTCAAATAATTTGTGATGGCACCGAACAAGTTAGAGAAAACAAGATGTAGTTACTAATTCAGAAATATGAACATTTCCACTGTGAAGAAGGTGAAACTCTCGCTGATATCTTTAGTAGATTTCAAAAGCTACTAAATGCTCTGAAGCTGCATGGAAGAGTCTACCAAACCAAAGACTCTAACCTCAAATTTCTGAGATCCCTTCCAAAAGAATGGAAACCAATGACAGTCTCCTTGAGAAATTCATAAGAATATAAGGAGTTTACACTAGAGAGACTGTATGGCATTCTAAAGACTTATGAGCTTGAAATAGAGAAAGATGAAAGAATGGAGAACGGGAGAAAGAAATGAGGTTCCATTGCACTAGTTGCTGAGTTAGAGAAAGAGAATGAGATGAAGATAGAAGCTGTTGAGTCTACTTCAAAGGTCTGTGAAAACAAGGGCAAGGGGCTGGTAGCAGAAAATGAAGATTCTTTGAGCCAAGATGATATGGATGATATTGATGAACATCTTGCATTTCTTTCCAGAAGATTTGCCAAGCTCAAGTTCAAGAAGAGCTTTAGAGCAGCTAAGCCAAATAGAAACATGGTGGATAAATCAAAATTCAAGTGTTTCAAATGTGGCTTAGCAGGGCACTTTACCAGTGAGTGTAGAAAGTCAGATTCCAGCAAAAAAAAGTTTGAGCCTGTGGATTATAAATAGAAGTATTTTGAGTTGCTCAAACAAAAGGAAAGGGCTTTTATTACACAAGAAAATGACTGGGCAACAGATGGTCTGGATGAGGATGAAGATATCAGCTATGTCAATCTAGCCCTAATGGCCAAGTCTGATGAAACAGAAACAAGTTCTTCAAGTAATCAGGTAATAACCACTAACCTTGCACATTTATCTAAAGTTGAGTGTAATGATGCAATAAATGACATGTCTACAGAATTATATCATTTGTGTGTTACACTTAAGTCCCTCACTAAGGAAAATGTTAAAATCAAAGAAAACACTTTGTTTTTAAGTGAGAGGAATAATGTGCTAGAGTCTCAGTTTATTGAATTTGAAAAATTGAGAATAGAATGTAAGATTGCTAAGGAGGAATTAACTGAGTCCTTGAAGAAAGAAGAGATTTTGAAGAAGTAGCTTGATCGTGAACAGAAGGTCATTAAGGCATGGAAATCATCTAGAGATGTCCATACTCAAATCACCAAAGTTCAAGGTATTGAGTCCTTCTGTGATGCAGCCTGGAAAAAGAGCAAAGAGAAGCTGGTATTGAGTCCTTCTGTGATGCAGCCTGGAAAAAGAGCAAAGAGAAGATGGAGTCCAATTTGGTTGAAGGATTGCTAACAGATGTAGACTCGACGGATGATGAGAGTCATCCGTCGGATAATCAAAAAGGTTATCCGTCGAGTGACATAATCCTCATCCGTCGGCTGTGAGAAAACCTGTGAGTAAAGCCAAACTTTCCAAGTTAAATGAAAAATATGGATCAGTTTCCAAAAACTTTATTTCAGGAGAATCTAGTCAAGTGAAGAAGGAGAAGAAAGTGAATGTTGGTCATTTGTCCATCAAGCAATTGAATGACAGACTAGAAAAGATTGAGGTTAAAACAGAGGCTAAAAAGAAAAATAATAGAAATGGGAAAGTAGGGATTAACAAACATAACAGCTACACACCTGATAAGTATGCTCCTAGAAAAATATGTGTTAAGTGTGGTAGTGTTAATCATCTGTCTGTTAATTGCAAACTTGCCATGCCTACTTCCATGACTGTACCACCTTCTTTACCCAACATGAGTGCTATGCCTTCTATGCCTTTGAATGCTATGTCTATACAGAATATAAATGCACAATTTTCTAATATGTCATTTGCACCTAATCCTCATTATGCTGCATTTAGTATGCCTCAAATTCCATTTAGCATGCCCTATTGGAATAACATGTTTGCAAATAGCATGTCATTTTCTGTTAATCAAAATGTGCATGATAATTCCGTTTTAATGAATGGTTTCAAAGGTCCAACTCAGATGACTAAGGATGAATCTAATATCCCCAAGTCAAATGAGATCAAACCTAAAAACAAAAGAAGAAAGATAACAAGGTAGGACCCAAGGAAACTTGGGTACCAAAATCAACTTGATTTGATTTTAATGTGTGCAGGGAAACAGAAAGAATCTGTGGTACTTGGATAGTGGTTGTTCAAGACACATGACTGGAGATTCTACCCTGCTCACAGAGTTCAAGGAAAGAGTTGGACCAAGTATTACTTTTGGAGATGATAGCAAGGGTTATACTATGGGATATGGCTTGATTTCAAAAGACAATGTCATTATTGAGGAGGTTGCCTTAGTTGATGGTCTCAAGCACAATTTGTTGAGTATTAGCCAGCTTTGTGATAAAGGCAATTCAGTAACCTTCAATACAGAAGCCTGTGTTATGACAAACAAGAGGAGCAACAAAGTGGTTCTCACTGGAGTGAGAAAAGGAAATGTGTACCTAGCTGATTTCAACTCATCAAATACAGAATCTGTTACTTGTCTTCTCAGTAAAGCAAGTCAAGATGAAAGTTGGCTATAGCACAAGAAGCTATCCCATCTGAACTTCAAGACCATGAATGAGCTTGTAAAGAAAGAACTGGTTAGAGCTATTCCTTAAGTGGAGTTTTCTAAGGATGGACTGTGTGATGTTTGCCAAAAGGGAAAGCAAATCAAAGCATCATTCAGAAAGAAGTTTGATTCAACAATTGAAGAACCTTTGCAACTGCTACACATGGATTTGTTTGGACCAGTCAATATGTTGTCCATCTCAAGGAAAAGATTTTGCCTAGTAATTGTAGATAATTTCTCAAAGTTCTCTTGGACATATTTCCTAAAGTCTAAAGATGAGGCTAGTGAAATCATCATCAATCACATAAGGCAAGTGAACAATCATCCTGATTTCAAAGTTAGAAGAATCAGGAGTGACAATGGAACTGAGTTCAAGAATTCTGTTATGAGAGTATTTTGTGAAGAGAATGGGATTATGTATGAGTTTTCAGCAGCAAGAACTCCACAACAAAATGGAGTAGTAGAAAGGAAGAACAGATCACTTATTGAAGCTGCAAGGACAATGCTTGAAGAATCAAAGTTACCAATATACTTCTGGGCTGAAGCTGTAAATACTGCATGCTACACTCAGAATATTTCTTTGGTTAATCAAGCAAATGTCTGACTCCCTACTAATTGTTCAAGAACAAGAAGCCAACTCTAAATTTTCTAGAGTTCAAACAAGTAGAGTAACTCAAGAAGAATGTCTATATAGCAGTTTCCTATCTAAGGAAGAACCAAAGAAGGTAGAAGAAGCTTTGTTGGATCCTGATTGGATTTTAGCTATGCAGGAGGAGCTAAACCAATTTGAAAGGAACAATGTTTGGAAGCTGGTATCCAAGCCTAAAGGAAAGAATCCAATAGACACCAAATGGGTATTCAGAAACAAGATGGATGAAAATGGCATAGTAGTCAGGAACAAAGCTAGATTGGTTGCTAAGGGCTATTGTCAACAAGAAGGAATAGATTTTGATGAAACCTTTGCTCCTGTTGCAAAATTTGAAGCCATCAGAATCTTCTTAGCCTATGCAGCCCATGCCAATTTCAAGGTCTATCAAATGGATGTCAAGAGTGCTTTTCTAAATGGAGATTTGGAGGAGGAAGTCTATGTCAGTCAGCCTCCTGGATTTGAAGATCCAAATCTACCTGATCATGTATACTATCTTTTAAAAGCACTTTATGGATTGAAGCAAACACCTAGAGCCTGGTATGACACTTTGTCAAAGTTTCTTTTAGAGAATCACTTCACTAGAGGTACCGTAGACAAAACTCTATTCTTTAGAAATGTTAATGGCTCTAGCATACTTGTTCAAATTTATGTAGATGATATTATTTTTGGCTCTACAGATGAAAAACTATGCAAAAAGTTTACCAAATTTATGCAAAGTAAGTATGAGATGAGCATGATGGGAGAACTAATTTACTTTCTTGGCTTGCAAGTTAAGCAAGTTAGTGATGGAATATTCATTAGTCAAACTAAATACATTTATGATCTTTTAAAGAAGTTTGAACTAATGGATTGCATATCTGCAAAAACTCCCATGGCCACTGTAACTAAACTTGAATTAAACACTACTGAAAAGTCTGTGGATATTTCAAGTTATAGAGGCATGGTTGGCTCACTTCTATACTTAACAGCTAGTAGGCCAGATATAATGTTTGCTACATGTCTTTGTGCTAGATTTCAGGCTGATCCTAGAGAATCTCATTTAATTGCTATTTAGAGAATTTTCAGATATCTCAAAGGTACACCAAAACTGGGCATTTGGTACCCTAGAGATTCTGGTTTTGATCTAACTGGTTATTCTGATGCAGATTATGCAGGTTGTAGAATTGATAGAAAAAAATTTCTAGGAAACAATCTTGTGTCCTGGTTCAGTAAAAAGCAAAATTCAGTTTCTACTTCTACAGCAGAAGCTGAATATATTGTTGATGGCAGTTGCTGTGCACAAATTTTATGGATGAAAAACCAATTGCTAGACTATGGTCTGCAAGTGGAAAGAATTTCTATTTTCTGTGATAACACAAGTGCAATTTCCATCACTGAAAATCCAGTACAGCATTCAAGAACAAAGCACATAGACATCAAGTACCACTTCATAAGGGAACATGTAATAAATGGTACTGTGAAACTATATTTTGTTCCAAGTGAAAAACAGCTTGCAGATATATTTACCAAGCCACTGGATGAATCTACCTTTTCAAGGTTGGTTAGTGAGTTAGGTATGCTTAATTACTCTTGAATCTTTTCAGATATTTTACAAGTTGTAATGCAGCCAGAAATTTAATTGATTTTTCAGTGTTGGATGAAATTTTGGCTAAGTCAAAATTTACATCCCGACGGATGATCATTATCCATCGAGTTTGATCATCCGTCGGAATACAATTTGTTAATAAAATCAATTATTTTTCTGGAATTGTTATAACTCGAAGGATAACTGATTTATCCTCATCCATCGAATTGTCTCATTCTTAGCCGTTAATTTTCTGAACATTATCCATCGAGTATACTTACAGTTTGTAAGCATAACACGACGGATAATTGATGGAATTTTTACAGTTTATCTTTTTAAATGGCTATTTTGGGCAATTTTTATTGGTCACTTTATTTTACTTTATTATTTTTGACAGTTAATTTTTAGATAGTATAAAAGCAAAATTCTTTTTCATTTCTTTTCTTTTATCATTCTCAATTCATCTGCTCTAACTTCTTTCTTTCTCAAAAGCAATTACCCTCTCTCTCTGCAACTTTTACTCTCTAACCATGGCACCAGTCGTCAAAATCATGTCTCAAACTGGCTTTATCTATGAGAAGAACAATTTCACGGCTCGAGTGAACAAGGGGATTCATCAGTCTGGCGACTACCACAAAATGATGGATTTTGTGCAAGGCTGTAAGCTCAAATATGCCATGCTGGAGTCTCCCACTATCTACTGTGAGGTTGTGGAGGAAATATGGACGACTGCAGTGTACAACTCAACTGACAAGACCATCACTTTCACTATTAAAGGTAAGGAATTTTGTGTTAATAATGACATTGTTATAGCATGCTTTAAGATTCCTGATAGTACTGTCACTACTCCACACACAGACACTGATATTGTTAACATGTTAAACTCCATGGGTTATGCATTCACCATCTCTAAATTAAGTGAAATTAGGAGATTGGGTCTTACGAAAGAATGGAGTTATCTGTGTGATGTAGTTACTAAAGTATTTTCTGGTAAAATTAGCAATTTTGATTCTGTTAATATCTCCATGCTCAACATGCTTTATAGTTTATATGCTAGTAACTGATAAATATTTCAATTTTAGTGATCTAGTCTTGTTTAAGTTGGGGTTTAAGTTAGGGGAGCTTAATAAGAGGGGTAAGAATGTTTATTATACTAGATTTTTAATGATGCTTGCTAACCACCTCTCTGAGGATATTGTGCTTGAGAACCCAACCAACAAGTTAGATTGTTGGGTTCAAGAAAGAAGAATTATTGCAGATCTCAATAGAGCAGATCATGGAGGCACCTCAGGTAAGTGGGGTAATTTCAACTGTCTATACTCTTCCAACCTCAACCATTTCTTTGTCGTCTAGTGTAGCAGTGGTATCTGTGTCAATGACCAGACAGATGCCTACCCAAGCTACCAAAACCAAAGTTTCAAAACCAAAGACAAAGAAAGCCCCTCTGGTGTCTCTCAAAAGATGCCAGTTGTAAAATCCACTAAACACAAAGAGGGGAGTGTGAAGGTGGGAAAGAAAGGTGAGGGACAGGGTGAAAATCAAAGAAGCCTTAAGGATAAGGATGGTGAGCATAGTGTACCCAAACCAAGCCACACCAATGTTTCCCAACAAACTGTGGCTGTTAATAAGGATAAAAGCTCAATTCTAGTTTCATCTTCCCAAAAGGATGTAACTATTGAAACAAGCTCTCAACCAGGAGCACAGAACAAAAGGGGTAGGGACACAAGTTCACCACAAACCTACACAAGAAAGAATAAATCTAAAACCCTTGGGGGATGCACAGGGTACACACACAGTGCAAAATGGAGCTAAAGACCCAGTCACTGCACCATCCCAAAGTTAAATTGATGTGGCTCCAACAAATATGGAGTCACAACCAAAATCTGTACAAATTGAAACACCTCAAACACCAGATTCTCCCACATAATCTTTGAATGTTGACATGATTCAAACATCACAACCAACTCTGTTGGAGAAGCCAAAAATCCATGCAAGTGAGTATCATCTTCTAGATGATTTGTTGGCTCACTTGCCATTTCTTTATGAGACATCTGTGCCAAAAATTTTATCAATTTGCACAGAGTCCACAATAGTCTCCACTCCAAACTCATTCATTTCTACTCATTCGATGGATATTGTTCATCCGTCGAGTAGTGATTGTATCCCTACGGATGTGCCTAACAGCAGTCATCCGTCGGATAGTCAAATTACTATCCCGATGGATATTTCCCATCCATCGGGTATCTCTGCACAACTCCAAAGTTCAACTTTAGTTACAAGTGCAGATGACTTAGTAATTGTGCAATCACTATTAGGATTGAGGGAATGTAGTGATATGAGTGAGAGTCTGGGTTGCTCCAAGGAAAAAGGAGAGGAAAAGAGTGATCTAATGCAGTCCATTTCTTCAGGACTGGCAAAAGTGAGTGTGAGGAGTCCCACCTTAGATGGTGAAGGTGAGGGTGTGAGGGTGGGGATCCAAGGTGAGACCTTGATGCAAGAAAAGAGAGATAATGAGAGAAATGCAGGTACAGGAGACATAAGGGTGGATGTCATTGTAAGTGAGTCTGAATGTCCAGGATGCATACAGGGAGGGACTATCTCAGCAAACTCAAGCTGTTATAGATTCTACCTCCTTGGATGCTGAGGCATTTACTCACCCTGTTCCAGCATACCAACTTCTAGCTGGACAGGGCAATGACAATGCAGAAAGGATGCTAAACTTGATGCACACCACACAGTCCATGCAAAGAGCTAAGGATGTCATCACAGATTTGCCTTTAACAACTGGTGATGTTGATTATGATACTGGTGGCTCAGAAGAATTCTTTGAAGGTGAGGGTGCAGATAGTGAAGAAGAGCCATTGGACATAGGGGGAGAAGTAGGCCCTAGTTCAAGATCAGGCATGCCATCTTGGGCATTTTCAAAGCAGTGTGATGAACATTATTTCAAGATAACACTCATCCAACTTATCATCCAAACACAGTATGCACTTCAATCATCCACAAATGCTAGCACAAAGAAGCTTCCGCAAGCACATCTTGCATCTCTCCAACTACAACAAATATCAGGCTACCAACAAAGTCAAAATGTCTCCCTCATCAAAAGTGAAGTTAATCAACTCAAGAAAGACATGTCTGACAAGTTGGAAGCTAGACTTCCAGAGACAACAATGATAGACATCAAAAGACAGCTCAGGAAAAACTCTGATCTTGCAACCAAGGTGGATTCCTTGGACAAAAGAATGGTTTCTATGGAAGCTTCTTTTACAGCAATCCATCTATACCAAGCACAACAAACAGACTTGCTTCAGAAACTGGTGGCTGCACAGACTTCCTCCTCTACTCAGCTTGATGATAACAAAAAGGGGGAGAAAGAGAGTTCTAGGAGTGAGGGGGAGCAAAGTGCTCAACATTCAAGTGAGTAAAGCAATTGTGCCAACAATTGCTTTCACAAAGCCACCAGCTAAAGATAGCATTGATCTAATTAATGAAGCAGCAGCCACTTTGAGAGCAGCTGAGAAGAAGCAGTTTAGTCCAATAAATTGGGAGAAAATTGATGAGGATATTCAAAAGAAGTTTGGTCTAGCAAAGAAGCCAGAAAAATCAGCCATTCATCACTCTCAAGTCAGGAAAATTTCTGTGAATGATATGAGCATGAACTATCTGGAAAGAGGCCATACATCCTGCATCAAATCTCCAAAGGTAGATCTAATCATGAAGCCAATGGTGAACTACCCAAAATCTTCACTAAAGAACCCTTTGGACACAGTGTATGAGACACCAAAGCCTGATGAGAAGAAACTGCTGTCAAGATCTATTGCATTCTACAAGGATCCAGCTGATTCAGCATTGAAAAGGAGAATTGCCAAAGTTTTCAGAAATGGTAAGGAAATTTGTGTGGTGGCTGGACACCCTCAATTTGCTGAAGCAAAAAGGGAAAAAAGGCAAGATTGAAGCAAGAAAAGAAGCAAGCTGCTCTAGATGCTAAAAAGCTCAAACAAAAGAAGGAGCAAGCTACTATCTTGGCCAAGTTGCAAGCTGTGAAACCCACACAACAAATTCCTGAACAACCATCTGAAACCACTGGATCTAAGGATCTAAAAATGCAAGAAGAATCACAACAGAAAAGAAGGTTTAGATACAAACTTCACTCCAAGAGAAAACTGAACTTTGATGAAGAAGGATTGGAAGATTAGTTTCTCAAGAAGTCTACTTCTACAACAACTCAAACATCCATGCCCTCTGTGGCACATGAAAAATTCAAGATAGATCCATATAAGAATTTCAATGGTGAACCTATCATTCCAAAGGATGAGCCAATAGACTGTGATAGTCTACCAATTCCTGAACTCAATCTACCTCATTTCATGAAGCCAAAGAAGACAAAGACCAGAGAAGTCAAGAAAGTGAAGCCCTCAACTCTCAGATCCAAGTCCCTAACCAAAGCTCAAACCAAGGTCAATAAGGGAGATATCATGTACATCTGTGACATCAAGGAATTCTCTGAACTAAACCTTTATCTAGATGAACTGGAAAAAGTTAGAGGGATTGATGCTTACAGGAATCTACCTGAAAGGTTAGTATTCAAGTACAAAGGAGGAAAAAAGATATCATGGCCACTTCATAGGATTCTTCAAGAGAGCCAATCTGTACTGATAAAAGTTTATTCATCCTTCAAAAAGTACTTTGGATTCAATGTGACAGCTAGAAGATTAGTTCTAAAGAAGATTGAAGAACTGAGGAGTATTAGAGCCAAAGATGCACTCCCAAAGACTTTAACTATTCCTTACATAGGGAGTAGAGTGCATCTAAGGCCCTACTGGCTGACGGAATTCATGGATGATAAGGGAGTTAAAAGATTCTTCAGATTAAAGGACCAGTTGAGCATCTCTAGTAATGAGACTCTTCTGGAAATGCAAGGAATGCTAGATCTTTCAGAATCTAATGAACTTGAATTCCACAAACAACTCCAAAATCAGATAGAAGAAAATAACAGGAAGCTTGGGAAGAAATCTAGAAAATCAAGGAAATAGATCAATATGCTCAGGTTAGAGGAGCACCTTGAAAATGACTGTGAGCAAACCTTTGTACACTTTGTCTTGTAAATTTTTCAGTAAATTTTGCAGCACTTTTTAGTTTTATCTACTACTTTTTAAATCTGTATTTTTAGAGTGTTTTGTTATCATCAAGTTTCTCTTAATTTATGGCTACAATTCTAGTAGACATAAATTGGGGGAGATTGTTGGGAATATGTTGTGAACTTGATGATTACATTAACAAAACACCTTAGTAGATTCAACTTAGTGAAAAATGTAGCACTCGACGGATGATCAGTTATAGTCCCGACAGATGACTCAATATAGTCCCGACGGATGATGATTTGATATTCATCGAGTGAGTAGCTCATGTAACAATAAGTCATGTAGCACATTTCTGCAAACATCTTTGTATAGATTCTGTAGTAGCATATAAGTCATGTTGACTTTAATTAGATATGCAGAATAGGTTGATTAATTATAAATATAAGATGTCTTGTAATTCTGCATAAATGAAATGAAGTCAAGTGTCAAATAGCTACCCGACGGATGATCAACAAAGCTTCCTGACGGATGATCAACAAGACAACCCGACGGATGATAATCACGTACCCGACGGATGATCAATTCAAACATCTGTTGACAGTGACAACACATTCACATGCGTCGAGTGTTTGCAAAAAGAATGTGACAGCCTATTTAGCTGGATTTTTGAGAACAAAGAAGCATTACCATTTCCATGATATTATGAAATTATTCAAAGATGCTGGAATAGAGTAGTGAAGCAGTATGGTATTAGACTTGATATGTTTTGTTTTATTATCTTGTCTTATTACTATGTAATCTTGGTGATATATAAACCAAGAGTAGCAAGTAGAACAACAACAAGACTAAGCAAATACATTCTCAGAGAAATAATTGTAAGTTGTATCCTGTAGCATTTCTCTGTAAGTTTAGTTGTTCATTATTGTAAGCAGTTGTGAGCTATTCAAGCTTCACAGGGTTCTCTTGATATATATATATATATATATATATATATATGGTACATACATTTAAATCCACCAGAAAGTTTTTAAAGACTTGTATTTTTATTACTTGTGTTTTGATTTATCTAAATCTCCATTCCGCACATTGCAAATCAAACACTTATATATTATCAAGTTAGAACCATTTTTCATTAATCTGAAAAAGTAGCTAGAATTACATTCAACCCCCTTCTGTAAGTTGTATTGTTAGGGACTAACAGGTTCCCTCAAAATTCAGTCATTATTCTTAACCATAATGTTCAGGATAACTGCACAATAGCCTCTAGGCTCCTCTTTTCTTTTCCCTTCGCATGTCTCTTCTCCGCTCATGCATAAGAGCAAGGTAAAACTCTATAGGAATTTTCTTTGTTGTCAAGATTTTAGAAAGTGATTACCTTAATATTTTTTTTGAGGAGTTTGCTAAACCTTACTTGCATTGTAACTTCAAGTTATTGATGATTTCACCTCTAAGACGTTCTGGAGATGCATGTTTATAATGACATGCCTTATTTGTTTAATCTGATTATCAAGCTTAGCAAAAGGCATCAAGTTCTATTTTTGGGGTTAGCATTGAGCATATGCACGTTGAGACTATGTTAATGATAAGTCAAATACAAATGCTTAAGTCAGCTAGGAGAGTTGTAAATCCTGTTTTCTTTTTTTAGGTTAGGTTGGAAGTATTGTCTCATGTTCCTATCCTATGTATGAGTACTCTAAGCCTCAGCCATGTTCATAGCTAACACTATTTTGTTGATTATCAAACAAAACGGTGTGCAACATGAAAGGTGTGGGTCACTATGAAAACATTTTTTTATACCTTTTTTGTCTTTTGCTTTCTTTGATTTTAACTTGCAGAATGAAAATGAATTGAAATTAATTAATTTGACATTCACCCTCTCCCGTGACACTTGAAATATGAATAAATTAAAATTCATTTTATAAGTTTTAATGCAATATGGTTCATTTTTGAATGAGAATTCTCTACTGGTTAAATGATTCTTACTTGTACTAACAATGCTCTACTTTGAGGTGAAGCAAGCTTTGTTTAGCATGCATCCAGATAAGTCCCCAGGACCTGATGGAATGAGTCCTAGGTTTTACCAGAAATTTTGGAAAACAGTCGGGGATGATGTTTATTTTTCAGTGCAACAGTTATTTCAAAAAGGCAAGTTTGAAAGCAATGTTACTGATACTACTATAGTTTTGATCCCCAAGAAACCTAATCCAGTGAATATGACAGAGCTCAGACCCATCTCATTATGTAATGTGATATACAAAATAGCCTCAAAAGTGCTTGCTGATCGTTTCAAAAAGGTCTTGAATGGGATTATATCTGAAACTCAAAGCGCATTTATCCTAGGCAGGTTAATAACAGATAATTTGATGTTGAGCTACGAGATAATGCATTACATGAAGAGGAAGGTGAAAGGCAAAAAAGAGTGGATGACACTTAAGCTCGACATGAGCAAAGCGTATGATAGGGTGGAGTGGGGTTTTTTGCGAGTCATGCTTAGAAAGTTGGAGTTTGATATGAAGTTGGTGAACTTATTTATGGAATGTGTGATTTCTGCAAGATACAGGATCAACCATGATGGCAAGGAATTCGGGGACATAGTACCAACAAGAGGCATACAACAGGGTGACCCCCTTTCTTCTTACCTATTCCTTATATGTATGGAAGGGCTTACAGTTCTTTTCCAAGATTATGAGCAAAAGAAGCTGATAAGGGGTATACAAGTGGCGAGGAATGCTCCTGTATTGAGTCACATGTTCTTTGCAGACGATACATACATCTATTGTCAAGCGACTGAGGAGAGTACTGATCATGTTCTCCAAATGCTCAAGGTTTTTGAGATAGCTTCAGGACAAAGAATAAATATTGACAAGTCATCTGTTTTCTTTAGCAGGAATACGAACACTGCTGTAAAGCAGAATATATGTCACCGGTTGAAATTTTCTGAAGCTAATGAAAATACATGATATTTGGGGCTTCCAAATATTATGGGAAGAAACAAGAGTGTTGTTTTGGGTTTTCTGAAAGAAAAGTTATCAGAACGTATTTAAGGCTGGGACAAAAGCTTTCTATCTAAAGGAGGAAAGGAGATTTTACTCAAAATGGTTGCACAGTCATTACCTAGCCACGCCATAAACATTTTTTTGTTACCAGAACAGTTGTGCACAGATATGGAGAGGCTAATGACGAAATTCTGGTGGAAATCATCGTCTAGAAGGATAAAACTATCACGTGGATGAGCTGGGATGGTATATGCAGAAAAAAATCACAGGGAGGTATGGATTTTCGTAAATTCAGAGATTTCAATGTCTCTCTTTTGGGTAAGCAAAATTGGAGATTAATCACCAATGAATCAAGTTTGGTCAGCAGGCTATATAAAGCTCGCTATTTCCCTAATAGTTCGTTTCTGGCTGCCAAAATTGGTAAAAATCCTAGCTACGTGTGGCGTAGCATTCTTGAAGCCCAAGACCTTCTTAAAGCTGGGGTTGTTCGTCGTGTAGGTCGGGGCGGATAATAGATATTCAGACTGATCCATGGTTTCCAGACATAAATAATCCTTTTATTCAAACTAGTAGTGAAGCACTTAATGGAAGGTCTGTATCGAGCTTAATGGTGACAAATCGTTTGGAATGGGATGTGGGCTTGATTAACGATATATTTGAAGCTAGAGACGCGAACTTGATTTTGTCAATTCCATTAGGACAGCACAGTTCTGATACGTGGTTTTGGAACAAGGAGAAGTTAGGGGGCTAAACAGTTAGAAGTGCTTATATTTCTATTCGAGCGAGCCGCCCAGACAATATTACTCAGGATGGAGAAGCTTTATGGAAGAAGGTATGGTCACTTAAGCTTCCACCTAAAGTGAAAAATTTTCTCTGGCAATCTTTGTCAGATTGTTTACCTACAAAGGACAATCTTTTACGTAAAAGGGTGGCAATCCTGAGTACCTGTCCTGTGTGTAATTTAGAGGATGAATCAATATTGCATATTCTTGTTAAATGTCAATTTGCAAGATTGTGTTGGGAGCGTGCAGGAATAATTGTAAACGATCAGGAGTTTTTCTGCTTAGCACAATGGTTAGGCAAAATTCTTGAAGTGTGTACGAGGACAGAAGCACAGATAGCCTGTATGTTATGCTGAGAATTGTGGAGAAACCGGAATGCAATTGTGTGGCATCAAAAAGGAGAAGAATTTGAAAGAGTAGTAGCCTCAGCAAAGCTCACTTTCAGTCACTGGTGGAGTGCTCATGACAAGTTGTATGACCATTTTCTCAGTTATATGACTCACAATGATGGCAAAGAGCACTGGGAATATCCAAGGAATGGAGACCTGAAAGTCAACACTGACGCTGCGATTTTTACAAATTCTAACAGATACAGTTTTTCCATGGTGGCTCGAGATCATCTAGGAGAGTTAGTTGAAGCCAAGTCCAGTTGCAAACAGGGTACAATTGATCCAGTTTTAGCAGAAGCGATAGGGATCAGGGAGGCGTTAAGTTGGGTGAAGGAACATGGGTGGTGCGGAACAGCAGTGGAGACGGACTGCCTTGCTATGGTTCAAGCAATTCGGTGTTCGAGTGTTACATTATCATATCTGGGTCGTGTCATAGATGAATGCAAGGGTCTATTAGCTCAGTTAAAGGAGAGAAATGTTACTCTCATGTTTGTAAAACGGTCTGCGAATAAGGTGGCTCACTACTTAGCGAGACACTCGAATTCTATAGCTGATCGTAGTTGGCGAATGGAGGATGTTAGCCCAGACTTTTATCGTGTAATGTTGGATGATTTGAAAGTTGAATAAATCGAGTTTCCCTTTGTGACAAAAAAAACAATGCTCTACTTCAAAATTTATTTTTCTAACTTTTTGAAATTGTAAAAAGATAATCTATATCTTTAGTCAATATCAGATTATGTTACTACAAATACATAATTCGAGAATGAGAGTGTAATAGTAAGAAACAAAATTGTTCTTAAATAGTTCAAATATCGCACAATAATTTTAGCAAATATGATATTTTACCTACTAATATTTATACGTTGAATCCATATAAAACGCTTAAATGTTTATATTTTTAATGACGTAAAGTATTAATATATTTTAAAATTAATGTATGATGGCCAATTATTACTTGATTGAACTTTAACATTTAAGTTCACAAGTCTTGGCGTAATTTTTTTGGAAACATTTAATTTATTCTGTTCAAATTGTAGAAATTAAGTTCTTACTATAACTTGAGAAAAAATATTTTTTTTAACTTATACATGTTAACCTGTCACTAGCTTAATATTGTCTCTTTCAATTGTAATACATGTTATCATAAAATATAAAATTATTATAAATTATTATTTTAAAAATGATTACTACTTATATGCGGAATGATATTCAAATAATAATAAAATTAAAATTGGTATGATATATGAATCAAAATTCATGTGTACCCCGTCTGTCTAGATTTAGTATTTAAATCTATTTTTTTCAATTCTACAAGTTAAATTTTAGTGGTTTTCACATTTTTTTTAAATTATGGCAATATATTTTTAACTGGCATTTTACCATTATAGCATAATATGATACTTCCTCTGTCCCAGTGAATTTTCTACATCACTTTTTGGCACGTTTTTCAATTCTCCTTTAAAGTATATTTTCATTAAATTTTTTTTAAAAAAATCTGTATAAAAGTTTATGTTTAAACCTTTACTCAAATAAAAAATTAAAAAAAAAACATTATGAAACTATATTTTATAGAAGTCTCGAAATGCGTGCAAATAATAAACGTATCGAAATTAACGGGACGGAGAAAGTATATAGGTTCAAATATAGTAAATTTAACGATTATATCATTATATAAATATATACACGCATAATCTAGCTAATATTATAAATTTGTAATACAGAAGCCTAAAATTAAAAATATTTTTTCCACGTTAATTTTGTATATTAATAAAGATTCCCGGGTACAAAGCACGGGCAAGATTATCGGTTATAGCTAGGCCTCCCAACTTTTCGTTGTGAGTAGACTATGAATGTCACCTTTAGAATGAGATTACAATTCCGAAGAAAACTACATAACCTTTTAATTTTTCTTGCTAAGCAAATGTATATAAATAAAATAAAAGAAAACATCTGAGTAAAAGAGGCACACCCCGATAAAAAGTGGAACATGCTAACAGACAAACAACTGAACACTCACGGAAGATTCATTTGGAAATACTAAATATTCTTCCATATAATTTTTACATATCGTATTAGTAATGTAACATCAACATCTACGTTTTTATGGTGACGATCAACGGCTTAATGGCTATATTATGCCACTTTCAGAATGCAGCAACTAAACTCCTACAACTACTCTTTCTCAATTTTAAACCGTCCTGAACAACGACATAGTAGTGTCTGCAATGTCTAACCACGTTACATGAGATTAAAAACTGGGCTGCAACACAATCACTGTTAATCTGTTTTTTTAACTGGGTACCAGAACACATTACTCTATTTATGTACAACTGGCAAGTTTACAAAGAAAACTTCATACACATCAAGCATAATTTATCTAATCACAGCCCATGATATGTCATTCTGTACCTAAATTTCCATACTGCCATGGGTTGAACTCTATTGATGTGACATCCTCGGCGACATGGCTATCCGAACTATTTACAGCTGCTCGATGTTCAGCGTATTTACCATTGTACTTATACACTTCCAAGTCTCCCCAAGGTGTTTGAGCAATTTCATCACTTTGATCAAACCATCTTGGCTTAAAATGTTCACCTTTTGCTTCCCGCATCCTCTTTTCTGCCCTCTGCTTCTCCTCCAAACTGAGAAGCAATGAAAATTTTGCAAATCTTAGTATACAGTGTAATGAGCAGAAAAATGATCAGCCTCTTTAAAAATTTGTAAATGTTACTACTGTCTTTAGAAGGCTAATTATTCCTTTAACGGCTACAAAGCTACAAATATTGCTATAAAAGCCAAATATCAAACTACCACGAGTTAAATGCTGTCTACTGGTGACACATATGAGACAATATTTGGGACATGATAAGTACTCAATCTTTGTTGAAAAGTAGTACACACCCTAATCAAGACATCTTCAACATTTTACTGCAGATTCTACCTAAATTTTGATCTAGGTCCATTTTGATACTTCATTCTACCAGCAATTGATGTGGCATTGCGCACTTGTATTCCTTCTTCAAGTATCAAAGTAATTCCCAAACTTCACATCTAAATAAATCTGAACAAAGCTGTATTCAGCTGATTGCTTAGATCCCATTATTCTACAAGCATTTTATGCTGTGCTAATTGTTTCCATCATTGGGTCTGTTAAAAACTTGCTGTTTTAATGTTCATAATATTACATAAAAGGATTTTATTTGATCACTAGCTGTAATATTAACCGTGATACATCATCATTTTTTGGGTATTGTCTGACCTTGAACCCTTGACCTCTTGTTACCAACGGTGAGGGGAATCCAACAGACTAGAATGCTAGGGATATCTATTAAATTTTCTTGTTTGACCTTTATTGGCCTTCACAAACTAGTAATGTAATCCATGGTTCTCCAAGAAGAATAGTGAGATTACAAGTCCAATATGCTGTTTATATAGACTAGAAGAGAAACATATGGACATCTGCAAGGGTTATTGGGTCGAGAGAGAGAGAGGATCACTGAACTCACTACACCATATACCTATAAACTAATCTATGTATCTTCAGTAATGGCATGCACTCAGAACCTCACTGGTAATTCTTTTTCATCTCTACAACTTGATTAGTCCTATTAAACAAAGTCATGCAGCATTATAGCAGTTATAGGCTAAGCAACGGACAACCAAAGACTCTTAATTCATATTTAAATGCATTTATTTGTTTAAACACAAAGAATGTTCATGTGAATGCATAGGAGCGTTAAAGTTCACCTGCATTAGTGTGTGTGTAAGTGTGTGAGGGAGGTGTGGGGGGGGAGATAACCTGCTCTTCTCTGCACCAGCTTTAGATAGGTCACCCTTTTCAAGGGCATATCTATCAGGACGTATGCGAGAATCTGAAGCCAAAAACCCTTTAGGGGCTGTTTCGAAGCTATTTATTTTATGCGCAAAGTATGTATATCCAAATTTATCATCAGCAGGGATGTCTGCTACTCTCCACACCTGTATATTTTTAACAATCATACCATGCGGCAAATACCAGTGTCATTACGTAAAAGAAATGTTATATTAAGTCGACTGTTCCAAATATTTATCATCACCATCTTCGAGATAGGCTTTCTATGTTTTTATCTTATCGTATTGAAATAGCTAATACGAATTCATATACTAGAACCATCTAAAAGATAAAATATTTGAAAGTTTTTACCTCTTTCAGTTCTGTGTCTGGAAGTGGTTCCCCTTCCATATCGCATGGTTGATAACTCATGGATGCATTATATTTACCGGTCATCAATATTTTAGGTTCTTCATCAGCATTATACACATACCCATCAACTTCATATCGACCAGCACTGGGCACCAACAACAATCATTGAATAGCATTAAAAGATGTTGAGGGAGACCAACAAATAAAATATTAGTTCACAACCATGTGCACAAAATTGTGAATGCACTTGTTAAAGAGAGATTAATTTCTAAACTAACACCGCCTGAATCTCGTACAAAGTGAACACATTAAACTATTTATCTAATATACCCCAATTATTTCTTTTGAGCAATTGAAATAGTTAATTACGATTACGGAATGTAACATGCAAATATGACTGCAAACACGGCATGGGTTGTCTCCGCAAGCGGGGGAGGGGGGAAGTAGACATTAAATCATGAGTTTTCATGGGAAATAACTTATCAACATAGTAGGATTCAAAAAAATTAGAAACATACCCAAACCAGCCACACGGTTGAAAATAGAGTACAACTTTGTCTCCGGTAGTCATATTTGTCATAACCATCTCTCCCGGTGAATCTATCCATGTTCGTCCAAATATCAAGTTGTTGACTTTCGTAGGAGGTGGAACTAAATCAAGGACTACACCATCTCTTTTAAGTGATACACGTGTCCTACAAGAAAACAAATTTTAAATTACACATATTCTGTTCACAACTTACTGCAACGATAATTCAGAGCTATATGGCCTATGGGTTTATAAATATTTTAAAGTATCTCCCAAAGAGCTAATAGACAGAAGAGGATGGGAAATGTACATTAAAACTCGAACAACTGCATAGATACGTAAGAAATTATTGTTACTATTAGCAGACTTGGTCAATTTGAAATCTGCATAATTGAAAATAAAAAACAACTTCCCTGCTGCTTTGCTCTTTTACCCCATTATTTAAAAATTTAAACAATAGTGATAAAAAGAGATATAATGCCAATTTTCAACTGTTGTAATCCAGAAAAGAATAGCAACATATTATCTATAGTAGCACGTGTGAATAAGAAAATATTAAACTGACCTTCCAAGTGGATATACATCTACTGAATTGCCCAATAGCTTAGTTTTCAACTTTGAAGTTATATCATATGTAAAATGCTTATTTTCAGCATGGCCCGCACTCATTGGAGGATGATGACACACCTGTAAGGTTTTAAAATTTAATAAATTACAAGTAAAAAAATTAATGACCAATAGTTCTTTACAACAAATATCAAAACACTGTCAAAATTAATTAGGAATCAGAGAAATAGTGCTCTCCAAGTCATTTGTTTCAAAGATGGGATATCTGTCACATTAGCCAACCTGTTCAGCAATGAATGTAATGTCATTGTGATTGACCAGTTCATAAGTCTCTCCAAGTATAGGATTAAAAGGTTTCCAGGTGCGTTGGTAAGCAAAGTATACAGAGATTGCCCATGATGCTGAAAACAAATGATATTAGATGTCTTATAAGTATTATACATGTGTTACATAGTTGTAAATTCATCATGAAACTACTAGTCCTAAATTATACTCACATGCATAAACCAATCGCATGTACGGATCTTCACATTCATCTGCTTGGTCTAGTAGATGACAGTATTCCATTAGCTGTCTCAAAAATGCGACAGATTGCAAGTGTCATAACACGAACAATCAACAAAAGAATAATATACAGATAAATTATTACAAACCTCTGCCATTTTCTGAATCATTGTCATTGGCTCAAATATCATGACAGGAAGAGTGACCATAGAGGTTATATCTGACCCAATATAATTTTGCATCATTTTCCAATAACTTTCGCGTTCCTGTAAAAGAGTTATATCAAATTCTTAGAAAAGAAAGAAGAAATGACCTTAGGTATCAAGTTAAACACTCATAGCAAGTAAATAGGTCATCTAGATTGTTGCAGATATTTACTTTTAAGCAACTCCAATTCACCTGTCCTTTTCAGGAATAAAGTAAAGGCAGGAGTAAGAAAAACATAGATCGAAGAAAGACAGTTCTGAATCTGCCTACGTACAGAACCAGCTAGTCAGGTTTCCAGTGTATGATCATACAGTCCTACCAGTGACTGTATACTACAGGTTTCACGCCTTTCTACTAAACTGGTTTTCAAATATAGTTTAATTACAAGACGATGAAACCACATGCTTATATGAATGGATTCTACCACTAAATAAGCAACAGTTTGCTTGAGCTAGTGCTCGATTCCAGATAGCATACTCAGGCAAGGTGTTTAATAAATAGGTACAAATCCAAGATTATTTTTAAGAGTCCTAAGCGAGTCACACAAAGATATATATTACCTCTACAGAAGGTAAATTTAATAGCATGCTACAGATGTTTCATGCTAAAATTTAGACGCTACTTAGTATTAAAGCAAATACTAGTCCACCTTTATTTCAATTAAAAACCAGTAGATAGCTGGACTTTATTCATTTATTTAATTAGACAGCTTCTCTATAGACAGCTAAAGAGATAATCCAAATAATGGAAAAACAAAAAAAGAAAGAAAAAGACAAGACGCGGGGAAATGAAACATTCTGAAAGGCCGGATATTCAAATCCCCACCACAGGTATCATTAAATAATATAAATCCTAGTTTCTTCTGAAGACTGATTACATAAAAAATTACTTTGTTCCCATCAATAAACTTACTTGTAAATATGGATAATTCCGATTACTTATTCCAAGTTATTAGTCACTGCAACTTGTTAAATATTACTATACGCAAAATTTCATTCAACTTACCTCGAAGATATTCCTACACGCAAGTACAGGTATTGCCCAATCTATGTAAATTATAAATTCAACAGCTGAATGCTGATACTCTATCAGTAGTATTATTTTGTCCCCACAATTTATCAGACTCAGACTATCCATCCTGCCTACAAAGTCTTATTTCTTGTAGCTCAAACAGATGGTCTGAGTGACTTTAATCTTTGGGCCATTCGACCAGGTAATAGCAAAATAATCGGGGTCCTAAAAATGAAACCAATCTAAATTTACATCTGGCGTCATGAAATATATTAGTACCACATGGTAAGTTTTGTATTGGTGCTAATTATATCTAAATGATAAGGCTTAAGGCTATTAACATAAAAGATAAGAAGATATTACTAGCATCGGAACAGTATGACAGCCTACCTCTTGCTTCCATCTTCCTCTCTGAGCTTCTTCTTCTGCATCTTCTTTCCCGCCTTCTGGATTTATAACCTCCACCCCTTCATAACCAAGTAACCTAGAGATATAAAACAGGAAGAGGGTGAACAGGAAGTAGTTGTCAGTTTAGTACATCTTAATCTTAAAACAGTAGTTCCTCAAAAACCAATAAATTGTAAGCATGTTAAAAACCATAGAATTTTCATGAACTTCTCAGGAATTTGTCAAAAGAAAGCCATCTTACAGGTCCTTGATCAACCCAAAACATCTATAAGCTACTTTGTGAAAGATTGTTGAAGCTATCAAGATTCCAATACAGTTAGCACCAAATGTAAAGAAACAATTTATCAGCACAAGAGTGTAGTATTCTAATACTGCATATCAAAGATGTTGAGATATTACATATTAACAGAACTCTTAATCTAGTACTGCTTATCGAAGATGTTAGATAATTATGTCTTTCAAGTTGTTAGAATATACCATTAAGCCATTCACATATTATTAGTTCAAACTGAAAAAAAAAATTATAACCTGTATCTGTGAATAAAAGTCTAGTCTAGACTTATGTCTTTTCACTTGGTAAGCATACTTATGAAGGCCAACTGAACCTAGAAGAGGTAACAATACGCTCAAAAAAGCACTCCGTAGAAATGAAAAGAACAAGCTTGTATATCCAACAACTTATTAGGTCAATATCATCTTCTACTTAGGAAGTCAAAATTCCTAATACTTATCAATACAGATTAAACAGTTCATATACACTTTCACTAAAATTAATACCAACAAAAAATAACAAACCTGCACTTTAATTTATTTTAACATTGATAAATTCAAAGGTTAAAATGCGCTACAATATAGTTCTACAATTAAAATAAACAATCGATTGCAATTTCACATCAAAATGTAATAAATCACAAGGACATAGAATTAGCTTCCTCGTTTATTCGATTTTAATTCTATTGAATATCACTGGATTTTTTAAGTTTAATTGGTGATAAATGAAAATTTTGGATTCTTCCGGAACCTATTGTTACAATATTAGGATTTAAAAGAAATGCTGGCACTCAGGAATTTATTAATTTTTTATAATGTTATATTCGAACGGATTTTATAATATACATTCAAATTTGGTGGTATCCATTAAGAAATCAACTATAAAAATGATGGATTTTGTATTATTTAAATAATAACTTGTTTATAACACCAGCATCAAATCTAAGCCCGGATCGAAAATCCAGGTCTACCCGAGATAATGACTTGGGCAATCAACAACCCCCCCCCCCCAAATGCCCCTAAAAATCATGTTGTCCGTGTGTGAGGTAGTCGAACTTAGATTGTGAGGTAGTCTGAACAAAGAACAGGTTTCGATACTACAAAAAAATACACTGATAGCCTTAACAGACATCTGGAATCTACTGATCTACCTATCAGATTTTGATGCTTGTGAGATTCATTAGAGGCAAATTAAGCCCACCTCTACATACAAAAACATAATACTAATGTACACAATTAGTATAATCCATGGACTAATAATAACTACAAAAAGTCAAACAAATTCACCACTTAATCTAACATATGACCCATGTCACAAACACACATAAAAACAAACACACAAAGAATCAACAAAATAAATGATACCAAACACGAAACATTCAAGTATACATACAAATAACATATATCTACATACCCGTTAACAGATCTTCCCATAGCAATCCCAAATCTTGAAAAACTAGAACTCATAGCTGACAAGAACCCGCTGCTCACTTTCTTCTCTGGACTACCCATCCTTCTTTTTCTTGATTTTCAGCTAAATTTACAAGTATCAATATATAATAAAAATCAAGAACAATAATAAACTTTGAATTTATTTTTGAGAATTTAAATTTTGGAAAAACAGAGGAAATGGAAAGTTGGGGAGTGTGTGTTTGATCGGGTCACAGTGTTGCACGTTTGTAGCTACGAGTGTGGCTTTTATTTTCTCTCCACAAATGCTGTTTCACTTGTACATGCACGTGTATTTTTGGTTTCATCGCAATAATATGATTCTGGATACGTACTTGGCCTGTATACACACGTTTCTCTCGAAGGATGTACAAAAAAAATTTGTAAAAGCGTTTTTTCGACTTTCAAAAAAACCCTTCCCTTTGTTGGTAATTGGATTATTGGAAAATAACAGTTTCTTCTTTTCTTTATTCAATCAAACACAAATTGAGTCATTTTAATAGATTTGAAAGTACAAGTTGATCTTTTTATTTTAAAAAATTACATAAATGCCGTTCATATCTAATTTTTGCTAAAAATAAGTAGCAATTATGTAAAGATAAAGAATCGAACCCCTAACCTCCAATTTATTTGTGAAATCTATGTCACTACTAGGGCTGAGCAAAAAATGAAAAAAAAAAACGAAACTGAAACCGTTAAAAACCAAAAAAAACTGAATTGCTTAAATCTGAACCGAAACCGAAACCGGAAAATTAAAAACCGGAAAATTAAAAACCGGAACCGGTTTGCGGTTTCGATTATACGTTGCAACTGAACCGAGAAAACCCGAAACCGCGAATTATTAAAATTGATAAATAAATAATATATTTATATAATATAAATTTCTAAAATTAATACATACATCTATACTATACTATTATAAGCGAAACATGGTTTCGTTTGGTCGGTCCGTTAACACCTTCCTAAAATGTATATTAACACCTTCCAAAATAAAGTTTAAACAAATATAATTTAGTTAAAAAAATTAAATCATGTATCTGATATAACTACAAATTCTGTGAATTATTATCCAACTTGATTTCTAATTGCACCCAACTTCTTTCTTATCTCTTTTGTAGGGAAATAAAATCTTCCAATTTTTTTTATAATTCAAATTATAATATAACAAAATAATTAATAAATCAAGAAAAAAATAAAAAAATAATATTCTAAAAAACAATACCAAATCATCCACATACACCATTGCTATTCAAAACTCCCACTTTTCAATAATCTCTGCACATGCAACCTAAAGTAGGAGGACATTTTAAGATTTTAACTATCTAAATTTTGAATCATTCAATAATATAATACATACAAGATAATACGTAAATATTTTAACTTCATTAATTTCAATAATATATAATTATTATCTTTTATAAATTATTAAAAAAATTAAATCATGTATCTGATATAACTACAAATTCTATGGATTACTATCCAATTTGATTTCTAATCGCACCGAGCTTCTTTCTTATCTCTTTTGTAGGGAAATGAAAACCTTCCAATTCTTTTTATAATTCACATTACAATATAACAAAATAATTAATAAATCAAGAAAAAATAATATTATAAAAACAATACCAAATCATCCACATACACCACTACTATTCAAAACTCCCACTTTTCAATAGTTTATGCACTTGGGCGAAGCGACCCAAAGTAGGAGGACATTTTAAGATTTTAACTATCTAAATTTTGAATCATTCAATAATATAATAGATACAAGATAGTACATAAATATTTTAACTTCATTAATCTCAGTAATATATAATTATTATCTTTTATAAATTATTGAAAAAAAATAAATCATGTATCTAATATAACTACAAACTCTATAAATCATTATCCAACTTAAATTATAATCGCACTCAACTTCTTTCTTATCTTTTTTCTAGGAAAACAAAAACCTTCCAAAATTAATTTTAATAATTCAAATTATAATATAAAAAATAATTAATAAACCATGAAAAAATTTAAAAAAAAATACAAAAAAAATACCAAATCATAATCTGGATTAAAGGTGGTAGTCGAAGAAGTTTTGTAAGATCAAAATTTAAAAATGAATTTCAGGGACTAAGAGAGGCAATGCAAGTAAGTAACTCGGTGTTACCCTCTTTATTCCATCTCTCGGGATATTATATCAATCACTTGAAAAACAATTTTGAACAAAAGATATATACATGGAAGACTCAAAATAGATTAGTTATAAATTGACTAAAACAAAAAAGATACATAAATAATGAAAGTAAATAACTAACCCCACAAAATATCTCAACAGATGAAATTATGTAACAATTTGTCCTTCACGCCTTGAACGACCACGAATCGATATTATGTCATCCCATATTAGGTACTTCAATAGAGTTCTTAACACAAAAATTCTTAACATCTTCTAAAAATTTGTCCCATTTATCTTCTCTTAATGACCGTAGTTCCATTTTCATAACTCGAACCATAGTCATAGCATTTATAATATTTTGAGTGTTTTGTTTTAAAGTTTAACTATCTAAATTTTGAATCATTTGATATAATACATACAAAATAATATGTAAATATTTAACTTCGTTAATCTCAATAATATATAATTAATAATATATAATTACCGTATTTTATAAGTTATTTTTAGAATGTAATAAAATTATAAATGGATAACTAGTCCGTGCATCGCACGGATTATATGCTAGTACATATATAATTATATATGATAAACTGAACTAATAAAATTGATGAATCACCAAGACAACAAAAGCATTAGTTTCGAAAAAGGCTTTTATCAGTTTCGGAAGACAATGTTAATGGTCAGTTCAGTGTCATGACATTTGCCTACTGGTAGTCATAGGCTTCATACAAAGAACCTGAGCTGATCTCTTGAATTTGTATGTTATATATGTTAGGCCTCAATGATACTATAGAAGGGGGTTGAATATAGTATCTACAATCAATTCGATTATAAACACAAGTATGTAACAGAAAACAAGTTTATTAAATATATCAAACTCTGTTATAGTAGGTTTAATCTACTCTCTCAGTGATGTATGATATCACTAAGAGCTGCTAGGGTTACAATGAATAATCTTCTCGTGAATGATAACACTTATAGTGTAAATCCTAATATGTGTTTATATACTACACAGTTACAAGATATCTCTTAATTGATATGATATATTTTGTTTCCTAAAATACATCAACCAGAGATTATCTACTGTAGTCCTTTAGCTGTATAACTCTCCAATCATATCTTCTTTTGTTTAATCCAGATCCTCTCCTGTAAATCAACCGCTTTTCATCCCTAAAGTGTATCCGCACTTAAGTTCTGATGCAAGTCCTGATGGCTTAAGTTCTGATAACTTCCTGTCTTCAGTAAGTTCTGATTTCCAGTTAAATTCTGATAGTGAGTTCTGAAACTAAACGAATCAGATTAGACATGACATCACAAATATATCTAACAATCTCCCCCAACTTGTATATTATAAAAATATACAAGTTTATAGATTTGATGATGTCAAAAACATTTAAGTACAAATACAATGAGAGTTTATATGCACAACTAAATACAACTTACAATACATGCAGCTTTTACCAGATTCACTGAATCAGCCTGAATCCATAATGATTCCTTACAAAGTCTGATACCAGCTTGGTCTCTGCATTTCTTTTAACTTCAAGTAACTGAGCTTTGACTTGTTGTAGTTCTTCATCTTTAGTATCACCAATCTGATATATGGCAGCTCTGAGTGCAGAAATTGGATTTCTTTCAAGTCCATCTCCCAGTCTAATTACCCTTGGATGTGTAGAATCTTCATTATAGCATAACCATCTTCCATTTAGAATTACTTCTACCTTAGCAGAATTCTTCCTCATAGGAATTTCTCTTCCATCATCCTCAGTCATCATTGGAGTATACTCTGTCATTATTGCACCAGAAATTCTGAGTAAATCTCTTATTACCTTCAGAATATATTCTGACCATTTCCTGGTAACATCAGAATTTACCTCCAGTAGATAATGAATATATTGGAGCTCTTTGACAGATTTCTTCAGCACATCAGATTCAGATAATCTATAAGTTCTGCCATCAATCAGAAATAAGATCAATTTCTCTTTTACTTCATAATCATCATGAGTATCCATCACTACTTGAGCAAAAAACACTTTGTCAAGGTGCTTCTGTGTGATCTCTTCAAATGGCTTGTCAGTCAATGTGAATGGATCTCTAATATCAACTTCTATCCTAGTCTGGAATTTCTCTCTATCGGAACCTAATCCAGAAGTGTCTCTAGCTTGCTTGGCTTTTACCCCAAATGCTACAAGTTGATTCAACATCTGATTTGTCTTAGGCTGAACTGGAGTAGACTTGTTCCATAACAGCTTCTTCTTGTCTTTTAATGTTAAGCTGTCTATGTCAACTTGAGCAGTGTCAGAGGTTGATGTCTTGATGAATTGGTCAGGATTTGCAGTTTCATCTGTAGCTTGTTGTTCTGAAATATCTTCAGGATTTATTAAATTTTGAACTTCTTCACTCTGAACAACTTGAGTTATGTCAGAGATTGTCTTAGATTCTTCTGTCATCCTTTTTATCTTCAGAGTTTCAACTGTTTCATCTTCAGCAGCAGTATCATCAAAGACTTGAACCATTTTGCACACAGGATCCATCAGAATTTGAGGAATCTTCATCTTCTATTTCTTGACTGTCTCCCCAACTTTTCCTTTTCCCTTGTCTTTGGGATCAGTAGTAGTTTGAGATCTAGTCCTTGATCTAGGAATCTATGTGGCAGTTCTCTTATCAAAATCCCCTTTTCTTTTGGCCTTGGTGGCTTTTTAGCATCAGAAGCTTTTGACTTGGATTTGCTCTTCTTAGCTGCAAATTTAGCTTCTTCTTCCCTTAATTCCTCTAAATCCACTCCTGGATTATCCTTAAGGAATAGTCTCTTGGCCAATTCTTCATCAATAGATTGAATTTTGGGATCTTCGTAAAAGAATGTTGCTTTATTTCCTTTGTATTTCAAAGTCTGCAAAAACTTCTGTGACTCTTGGCTTCCAACTTGGACTATCACATCAGAAGTAGTTGTCAGAACTTGATCATCAGTATTTGAAGTATCAGCATTTGTGATCAACAAAGGAACATCTTGATCTATTGGCTTCTTTTCTTCCTTATTCCTCCCTTGCGTAGAAAATCTATCAGAGTTCTTGCTATCAGACATTCTCTGATGAGAACTTGTCTATTGAGTGGGAATTCTGCTCAGCTGCTTCCCTTGACTTTGACCTCTACTCTTTTCAGAGTTTCCCTGGTCATCTCCATGATCATCCTTTTTCTTCAGTGTTTGGCTTGGTAAGCATTTGGACTTAACTACCTTCTCCCCCTTTTTGGCATCATCTGTCAGGAGTAGAGAAAGAAGGAGTTCCACTGAAGATTGGATCTCATTTAACTGAGTTTGTTGAGCAGCTTGATTTTGTAATACCTCATCAAGTTGGGTCTGCTGTTTGTCTTGAACAAGCTCAATAACATCCACTTTTTCTTGAATTGGTCTAATAAACCTCTTCTTGTCTAGTTTGAGCATCATGTCTAGCTTATCAGCTATTTCCTGAAGTTTATCAACCTTTGCATGAGTCTTGGAGTGTTGACCTTGTAGAGTTCTTGTACTGAGAGCAGTGACCTTTAGTTGATGCTTGAAGTCAGAACTTGTCAGCAACTCATCAGCTTTTGAGACATGTACTGTCAGAACATGTGGGCTGGGAATAAAATCAGTATCATTCCATTTATGCAGCCACTCAACCCCTCTAAAGGTTTCCTCCCATGGAACTGGAGCAGCCTCTTCCTCAAACTGGAATAATGCCTCATTTCCTGTAGGCACTGGATTATTTACTGGAGCTGACTCTCCAAAACTTGCTAGAATCTCCTCATCTTCAGATAACACCAAGATGTGTGTGGCTGTAGGAGACTCTGAATCAACTTTGTCTAAATTCTGATCTTCAGTTTCAAGATCAAGAATTGGTGTTGTTGGTATCTCAGCCTGTAAAATTGGAGAAGTAACAAGAGTTGGCTTTTTTGTAGTTGGAACTTCCAGATATAGAACAGTAGGTATATTCAAATTATGAATATCTATTTCAGGACTTGTCTCTTATTCTTCAACATCATCTGTAGCTTTGATTGGAGAGTGAGGTGGAGAAATCACAGATTCTTGTACATGTTCTGATCTGTGGACTTCAGGAATTTCAGATTCCTGAATCAGAATTTCTTCAGCTGCTGGCAGGGCTTCAATCACAATAGGTTCTGATGAGATCAGAGATTCCTGATCCCCTTCCTCAGCATCTTCAGTATCCTCAGATTGAGTTTGTGCAATATGCACATCTGCTATCACCTTCTTCGATTTTGATTTTCTAGATGGAGGAGTGACATGATCTATATCAGAAGGTGAAGACCTCTTTCTTTTCTGAATGCCAGAAGCTTCAGCTGCTTTCTCCTTTTGAATATATATATAATTAGTAAACTGAATACATATATGTATATATATGTATATATATATTAAGGGAATATATATTCATGTATATATAATACATGAATCCTATACATCTACTCCCTCTAATCTCTTGTAGGTCAAACTGAAAATATGGTCCACAAGATTTCTGATGCAGGAACCTGGACCTGTTCTTCCTCATCTGATTCATCTCTCAAAATCAGCCTTCTCTTTCTCCTTGGTGAAGATTGAGGAACAAATTTAGCTCTTGAGTTTTTGGGTCTGGAAGATGTGTCAGATTTTACAACTGGCACCTTTTGAGAAGTACCAGAGGTTGGTTTGGTTTTGGATTTGGGTCTAGAATATGAAGTGCTGACAACAGGTGCTGATGTTGGTGGTTGTGAGGTAGAATGTGGTTGTTGAGTATTAGATGGTTGTGATGGTGCTACATCAGGGAATATGGTTGTGTAAGTGTCTGGGATAGTGTTTACTAAGAACTTTTTGACAGATTGGGGTATTTGGAGAGGTCTTAGTACTTCCTTCTTGTTATCAGCAGATAACAAGTCAGTAAATGCCCTTTTATGTAACTTAAAAGGTTCCATTAGGTCACTGAACACTTGTGACTTATCAGAACAACAATAACTTTAAATTAATTGACATAACCTAGCAAAATATACTACATTTGCATATTCCTTCATTCTGTCACTAATATAGCCTAACACAGCAGTTGCATAATCAAAATGAGTCTGATTAATAAGTGCATACCCTATTTGTTGACTCATGATTGGAATGGCATCGAAATTGGAGCATTTGTTAGCAAAAGTCTTTATGATGCAATCAAAGAAGAAGCTACATTCCCTCCTGATGTAAGGCCTCTTCAACTGTCCTAGCTTGGACAAGCTTTTCTCATATCCCAAGCTTGCCATCTTGTTCTGAAGAACAGATTCTCCAGGTCCTGAGTTGTAAGTGCAGTTTTCAGGCAGATGAAGAGCCTGCCTCACTGTAGTAACAGTTACCAGATACTCATCTTCTCCTGATGAGAAGATGATGCTTGGAGATCTAGTTTCACCTCCATCATCATAAATTCCAGTCTTCCAGAACTCCAGCACTTGTTTACCAGAGATTGCTTGAGGTTGGGTCAGAGCATACCCAATCTCACTGTGAGCCACGAAATCCTGAACAAAGTGAAGTTCTGAAGGAGCTTCATCCTTGTTCAAGATATTAGAGTAGTTGTTTGGGACAAACTTAGCTCCATTAAAAATAACATCCTTTGGTGCCATTTCTGTTGAAAAATCTAGTGAAAATTTTGTATTTGTAAAGTGTTTGATAAAATGCCTGTAAGAGAACGTCAGAAAATAAGAGAGTAAGAAAATAAGAGAGAGAGAGAGAGAGAGAGAGAGAGAGAGAGAGAATAAAGTAAAAGAGTGGGTAAAAGATTGTATAATATTTTATCTCTGATATTTATACTCTGCACATGGTAACATCTCTTTTGAAGTTTTTACACTTGACAGCGTGTAATCAGTCAAAACATAAATAGTGGGCACGGTAAACATGCAGTAATTATTGCACACCTGCACATACCAAAACCAACACGCAACCCACTAATAAATGATTATGACTGTTTTTATCTCACCTAATTATGTTTCTGAGAAATATAACCGTTACAGTAAATACCAAAAATAAGTCAAGTAAATAAATAATGCCATACAAGCATCAAGATTTGCATCAGAACTTGACTATTATCAGAATTTAACAGTCATCAGAACATGGCTTCTGTACTCAAAAAGTGAATGACTATTTTTGTGTTTCTTCACACAAATACTGACTGGTTTCTTCAGAGTTTAATCATCATAACATAATCAGAACTTGTCCTTAGAATTTATGTAAACAATACTTAACTGTTTATCAGAAACAACTTAATCACCACAGTAATTTTCATCATTCATATGAAGTGATAGTGTGTGTATGTGCAAATGATCAGATAAAGATTAAAGTCTGATAAACTTTAGTATATCTTAAAAATAAGGCATAACTAAGAAAAATGCTTAAAATATGCCTTGAATTGTGAAGTCTACTGTAGAATAAAGTTATGCAAGAATTCACCTCAACTGTTTGTGCTTATTTTATGCATCTTTTGAAATTCTTTTGACAAGGGCTTCTCAGTTTAAATGAGTTACAACTTCCATGAGAATTAATGATGTTATAAGAATATTTCTCTAGTAATTAGAGAATGTGAAAAGTCACCAAGAAAAAATTTGCTTTTCTAATGCATATAACTTAATACCAGCAATGCACTTGGATCTTCCATTTCACATAATTACTCTATATCTTAAAGGAGTACCTGATTTTAAATTTTTCTTTTCTTTTATTTTCTTTAAATAAGTGGGGCTTATCAAGCATGTAGTTCATCCTTAAGATTTACTGACATCAGAATTTGACATATGAGAAGCAATAATCTAGTTTGTGACTTAGTAATATGATACAGGAAGTAAATTTGACTAAGATCAAAATCAGAATTTACTTGTGTTATTGATTTCCACATAAATAACTAATTCAAACATGGGATACATAGTTTGTTAAAGACTACAAAGCTAGCATCTAACAAGATAATCCTAATTGGATTGAATAGTCACAGAACATTCAAAACACTTTCAGAGTTTATAGAATCACATCAGATAATAAGCAGTGTTTAATATGTTACAATTTAAGCACAGATTACATTGAGATAAGAAAATCTGTAAACACTGATCATAAAGTCTGATGTATGAGAACAAAAACTAAACAGATTTTGAGAAAGAACCTGAAACCATTCCAAGTTCATTTACCAGTCTTGTAAAAGTAGCTCCACATAGTCGTTTTGTGAAGACATCTGCTAGTTGTTGATCTGTTGGAAAAAAATGCAATTCCACTATACCTTCCATCACATGTTCCCTTACGAAATAGTACCATATGCAGATGTGCTTTGTCATTGAGTGTTGAACTGGATTTCCTGTCATAGTAATAGCACTTTGATTATCACAGTAAATTGGTATTTTAGAAAATTCTAACTTATAGTCCAGTAACTGATTCTTCATCCAAAGAATCTGTGCACAACAGCTTCCTGCAACAATATATTCTGCTTCTGCAGTTGATGTGGAAATTGATTTCTGTTTCTTGCTAAACCAAGAAACCAATCTGCCTCCAAGAAATTGACAGCTTTCACTAGTGCTTTTCCTGTCTATTTTGCATCCTGTAAAATCTGCATCTGAGTAACCTATTAGCTTAAAATCTGATTCTCTAGGATACCACAATCCTAGATCAGCTGTACCCTTGAAATACTTGAAAATTCTTTTCACAGCTATTAGATGAGGTTCTCTTGGATCAGCCTGAAATCTTGCACAAAGACATGTAGCATACATGATATCTGGTCTACTTGCAGTTAAATAGAGTAAAGAGCCAATCATACCTCCGTACTTAGTAATATCTATTGATGCTCCAGTATCTTTATTTAACTTGGTGGCAGTGGCCATGAGAGTTGATGCAGTAGAATTATCTTGCATTCTAAATTTCTTGAGTAGATTGCTGGTGTACTTGGATTGACTGATAAAAGTAACTTCTTCAGTTTGTTTGACTTGAAGTCCCAGAAAATAACTCAACTCTCCCATCATACTCATTTGATATCTTGACTGCATTAACTTGGAAAATCTTTCACAAAGTTTTGTATTTGTAGAGCCAAAGATCATATCATCAACATATATTTGTATCAAAAGTAAGTCCTTTCCATGGTTGAGGTAGAATAGTCTTGTCAATTGTGCCTCTGTGAAATCCACTTTCCAGAAGGAATTGAGCTAAAGTCTCATACCATGCTTTTGGAGCTTGCTTAAGGCCATAAAGTGTTTTGTCAAGCCTGTAGACATGATTTGGAAATTTTGGATCTATAAAGCCTGAAGGTTGTTCAACATATACCTCTTCTGAAGGGTTTTTAGCACATAAACGCAACGAAAATGTAAATTTAAATCTTAAAAAAAATGAAACCCTCCGCAGGATCCTTGCAAAAAATAATATTTAATTCGTAGTTCAGTATGTTTACCTTAAGAAGCTTTACGTTAATGGAAAGATGTAGGTCTTTAATAGCGATCCAAGAACGATGAACGGAAATCCCTAGCAGCTGCTCCTCAAGTGTGAAGCACTCCATCAGTATCCACCAAGAGTACAATGTGATGGAGGAGGAAGAGGTTGAGAGAATTAGTTGCCTCCCTCTTGTTCTACTTTAGAATTAGGGTTAATTATTTGGGGTTGAGGCAAATAGGGTTTATAATAGTATATTTATAGGCAAAATTTTCCATAAAATATTATTCTTATTAACCCTTTAATTGATTATTCTTATTAACCAATTAACTAATAATTAAAACACCTTTTAATCATTAATCCATTTTCTAAACACTTTAGAAAAATAATTCTCTCACTTGATTTAATTTCCAAAATTAAATTCTTAATTAATAATATTAAGAACTTTTCTTAATTAATTTATAATTAATTAAATCTCAGTTAATCAATTATTAAATCTGCTAATTAATTATTTATTTCATAAATAAATAATTATCAGCCATTATTAATTAATTCCTCCACATTAAATCATTCTCTTTTATGGTATGACCCTGTAGGTTCAATATTAATCCGGTAGTAGAAATAAATAATAATAAAACTATTTTATCATTATTTATATAAATTCTCTAATTCATTAAATATGATTAATTAATAAATTAATCATATTTATTCAACATCGTGAGGGATACTTCTCAGCATATCGCGACTATCCGGATAATATGAATTCACTGCTTAGAATACCAAGAACCTATTCAGTGAGTAGTTACCGTACAATCAATTTCATCTACCCTGCAATGTCACGATTAAATACAAGGCATGAAACTTGTGTCAAGCCTATCTTATTTAATCATTTGCTTTCCCATTCACTATGCTTAGTTCTATTTAATGTAAATTAGAAACTCCTATTTAATTTCATTCACTCTGGCCAGAGATTCCTGAACTAGCATAAGTGGATCAGCATTAAACATTCTCTTCCTTCACTGGAAGGGATAGATCCTTTATTGATCATACACTATCTTCGTGTACAAATTCCTATACCCAGTAGAGCCCTTATAATTGTCCCTGGAGACTAAGAACTAAACCAAAGCATAGTTCAGTGTACACAAGATGACTATGATGACCTCAAGTCTAAGGATACTTGTACAACTATCACTATGTGAACAACTGCTGACACGTGAGTGAACTCCATCAGTTGTTCAGCTGTGTGAGTCATGTTCAGTGAACTTATTCTATAATAAGCACCTACATACTAGCTATAGTGTCACCACACAAATGTCTATGAGAACAGATATCCTTCATAATGAAGCAAGCATAGTATGTACCGATCTTTGCGGATTACTAATTACCAGTTAGTAATCCTATGACCAGGAAATATTTAAGTTTAGAGTTATCATCTTTTAGGTCTCATTATTATGATCTCATCATAATTCATAAAAAGCTTTACTCTAAACTATGGTATATCTTATTTAAACACTTAAATAGATAAAGCCCACAATAAAACCAAAACAAGTCTTTTATTAATATCAATGAAATCAAAACAGATTACATAAAAGTTATTCTTAAATCATCATACATGATTGGACTTAGGACACATCTTTTTCAATCTCCCACCTGTACTAAAGCCAATCACTCTGGTATCTAATACCCATCTTGTCTTTATGACGATCAAAGTGACTTTGAGGAAGTGGCTTTGTGAGTGGGTCTGCTACGTTGTTATGCGTGTAAACTCTCTTGACGTCTCCTCTTTCAATACAATACAAGAAATGTTACCACGCTCCCACCAACCTTTTTGTAGACACATGGTTCAGCTATGTTTTTGATAAAACCAAACTCTTTGATTGTCTCATCAAAACAGATGTTCAATCTACGAGAAGCTTGCTTTAAACCATATATGGTTCGCAGCAGCTTACACACTAGGTGTTCATTTCCCTTGGAAAGAAAACCCTCTGGCTGTGTCATATACACTTCCTCTTCAAGTTTCCCATTGAGGAAGGCCATTTTCACGTCCATTTTCCAGATCTCATAGTCGTAGTAAGCAGCAATCACAAGCAAAATCCGAATTGATTTTAACAGGGCTACAGGAAAAAAAGTTTCATCAAAGTCAATCCCTTGCCTTTGTCTGAATCCTTTTGCCACGAGCCTGGCCTTATAGGTCTCCTCCTGCCCATCTGCTCCAATCTTTCTTTTGTATACCCACTTGCACCCAATAGGCTTAACACCTTCAGGCACCTCAACCAGAGTCCATACTTGGTTGGTATACATAGATTTTATTTTGGATTTCATGGCACTATGCCATTTCTCTGAGTCAACACTACTCATAGCCTCATTATAGGTCACAAGGTCGTCATCATCAATGATTGACAACTCATTGTCATTCTCAATGACAAGGCCATAATACCTCTCAGGTTGGCGATACACTCTCCTTGACCTACGAATGGGCTGTTCCATAGAAGGTTGTTCAGTCTGAACATGTGTTTCCACTTGATCCGTAGTAGTTTGTGCTTCTTGAACTTCATCAAGTTCAATTACCTATTCAAGCAATTGGTGACATCAACTCCTTAGTAAAAGATGTGTTTATATCTCCTGAACTTTCAACGAGTCTTATTTCAGTTGGACAATTGATTGATAATAACTGTGATGTGCATTTTTCTCGTGATGGTTGTGTTGTGCAGGATCAGGTATCGGGGATGATCCTTGCGAAAGGGCCTAAAGTTGGACGATTGTTTCCTTTGCACTTTCCTATTTCTAATGTTGTTTCTTTGGCTTGTACTAGTGTGAATAAACATGGTGAAATATGGCATAGACGTCTAGGACATCCTAATTCTCATGCTTTGTCTCATCTTGTGAAATCTGGTTTATTGGGCGATAAAGATCAATTTTCTTCTGATTTGTCTTTTGATTGTTCAACATGTAAACTTGGTAAAAGCAAATCTCTTTCTTTTCCTTCTCATGGTAGTCATGCTATAAGGTGTTTTGATTTGATCTATACTGATGTATGGGGCATCACTCCTCTCATATCACATGCAAAGTATAAGTATTTTTGTTACCTTCATTGACGACTATAGTAGGTTTACTTGGGTTTATTTTCTTCATTCAAAATCCGAAGTATTCTCTATTTTTAAGAAATTTGTTGCTCATGTTGAAAATCAGTTTTCAACAAACATTAAAGTCTTAAGATCTGATCCTGGGGGTGAATACATGTCCCATGCATTCCATGATTTTCTTCAACAAAAAAGAATAATTTCTCAAAGATCTTGTCCTTATACACCTCAGCAAAATGGGGTTGCTGAACGTAAAAATCGTCATTTATTAGATGTTGCAAGAACTTTATTGCTTGAATCATCTGTTCCTACAAAATTTTGGGTTGAAGCCTTAAGTACAACAACTTATTTGATCAATCGAATTCCTTCTAGTGTGTTGGCTTTTGAATCTCCATATTTTCGTCTTCATGGTAATCATCCTGAATACCTTGGCATGCATACTTTTGGTTGTGTTTGTTTTGTGCACTTGCCATCTCATGAACGTCATAAACTATCTGCTCTGATACCATATCAAAGTTGGATTCAATGACCTTACCTCTGTATTTCTGTTCAGTTATATACACAAAAGATACATACATTATGGCACAATTATAGCCTAACTATATGCTAAGTATCAGCTAATTACTATATCTAATTACTGCCTAAATGTATTCTTAGAATCTGCTAATTACTGTCCCTGATTACAGCCTGATCAAAACTACTAATAAAATCAGTTTATTATCCCTAATTTCATTACTGAATCTGTTGGTTAGCATCTCCTAAATAAATATTATGATATCCTGAATAATGTAATCAGCTGTAATCCACTAACACCAAGAAGGTAGCATGTCTGGAGAAAAACACCCGATGATCGGTGTAAAAGTAATACCCTAAAGTCTCTTTATGATATCCCACAAGATTACATTTTACGAATCGAGATTCCAGCTTATCTGGGTCAACTTTCTTGACATAAGCTGGACATCCCCAAATCTTAACGTGTTTAAGACTCGGTTTCCTTTCTTTTCATATCTCATATGGAGTTTGAGGAATAGATTTGGAAGGCACCTTATTCAGTAAATATGCTAAGGTTTCCAATACATAACCCCACAGGAATACTAGAAGATTCGCATAGCTCATCATGGACCGAACCATGTCTAACAAAGTTCGATTTCTCCTTTCAGATATCCCATTCAACTGTGGAGTATATGGAGGAGTCCACTGGGAGACTATACCATTTTCTTTGAGATAAGCTAGAAACTCTCCATTCAAGTATTCACCACCTCGATCTGATCGAAGAGTTATAATACTATGTTTGGTTTGTTTCTCCACTTCATACTTATATTCTTTGAACTTTTCAAAGGTTTCAGACTTGTGTTTCATCAAATACACATATCTGAATCTAGATCGATAATCTATGAAAGCAATGAAGTATGAAAATCCACCCATGGCTTGCGTAGACATTGGTCCACATACATCTGTGTGTACCAATCCTAGCAAATCTGCAGCCCTCTCTCCATGTCCACTAAATGGAGATTTGGTCATTTTACCCAATAAACAAGACTCGCATGTAGGATATGATTCAAAATTAAAGGGGTCAAGTAACCCTTCCTTATGCAATGTCCGCAGTCTATTTTCACTAATATGACCAAGTTCGCAGTGCCACAAGAAAGTGAGATTTTCATCATCCCTTTTTCTTTTATTAGTATGTTTAATTTTTAGTAAATTATGCTCTACATCACATACATACAGACCATTGTTTAAAATATCACTTCCATAAAGAACGTTATCTCTAAGAATTGAACATTTATTATTCTGAATAACAAACGAAAATCAAGCCAAGTCTAACATGGAATAGAAATAATATTCCTCACAATCGAGGGAACAAAATAACAATTATTTAGAACAATAGTCTTGCCCGTAGGCATATGTAAATGAAATGATCCTACAGCTTCAGCAGCAACTCTTGCTCCATTTCCCATCCGTAGAATCACCTCCTCTTCTTCAAGAGTCCTACTTCTCCTTAGTCCCTACAACGAATTGCAAATATGAGAACCACAGGTGGTATCTAATACCCAAGTAGAAATTTGACTTAGTGACATATTAACTTCGATCATGAATATACCTGAATCAGAAGCGGTAGTCTCACTACCCTTCTTCTTCTTCAATTCTACAAGGTAAACCTTGCAGTTCCTCTTCCAGTGCCCCGCCTTGTTACAGTGAAAGCAAACAGCTTTGCTCTTGGGGTCTTCGGCTTTTGGTGGAACCGGCTTTTTCTCACCTACTTTCTTCTTCTTGGAAGGGTTCTTCTTCCTTTTCTTAGGATTGGAACCTTCGCCAATTAGAAGAACAGAACTCTTCTTAGGGGGAAAATTCGATTTCGCAGTCTTCAACATGTTGTGGAGTTCAGGCAGGCTGACATCCAGCTTATTCATGTGAAAGTTCACAACAAACTTCGAGAACGAACTCGGAAGTGATTGCAAGACCAAGTCTTGGCTCAGCTCCCCATCCATGGCAAAACCAAGTTGTCCAAAACGTTCAATCACATTGATCATCTTAAGTACATGGTCATTCATAGATGATCCCTCAGATATCCTACAACCATATAGTTCCTTCGATATCTCATATCGAGTTGTCCTCCCTGCCACATCATACAACTCTTGTAGATGCATAAGGATAGTGTGAGCATCCATATGCTCATGTTGCTTCTGTAGCTCAATGTTCATGGAAGCTAGCATGATGCATTGAGCAATATTTGCATCATCTATCCACTTACGATACACAACATGTTCATCATTATATGCATCGTTAGCAGGTTTAGTAGGCTTAGGTGAGTCAAGCACATATTCCAGCTTCTCAACCCTGAGAACAATTCTCAAGTTTCGAAGCCAGTCAGCAAAATTAGGACCAGTCAACTTGTGAGCATCTAGTATACTCCAGAGTGATAGTGCAGAAGACATAACGAATATAGTAAATCTGTAAATGATGAACACATAACAACACTTAGCAAATATTCAATTTCATTTTAAAACACTATATGAATCGGGTCTTTATTCATAAGTGGCTCCCACTAGTTTATTTAATTTATACAACCCCTAAGTGAAAATTAAGCATTCATAATGCTAGTGAGAATAGGGATCCTACATTCCATCACACAACCTCGGCTGTAGTACGAAACGTCATGTGATGTTCAATAGGCAGACAACTCTTGTCAATTACATCTTATGTTATTCCCTAATAAAACTTTAGCCTCTTGAATAATTGAGTCACGACTGTAGCACGACAAACTCAATATTCTAAGTCAAGTCTAACCCAACATTTCGTACAATTGAATCAGTCTCCAACGGCCCACGGCTGTAGCACGTAACGACCTTTAGATTCTAATTCAATGTACACATCTTTATGTAATAGACAAGTATTTCTTATTTTGAAATCAAAGCCCTCGGCTGTAGCACGAAACGACAATGATTTAAAAATAAGAATTACTTTCTACCATGTTGGAAGGCTTTGACCGACACAAGCCCGTTGTGTCATTGGCCAATTACTACTTGATATTATTTAATTTTAGAGGGATTATATTATGTTACAATTATAATCATATTATAAAGAGATTCTTCCTTTTAAATTAAATATTTCAAATCAATAATCGATAATCAGATGATTCCCAGATCGGGGGGAGCATTATCAAAAGGCGTCACTTAATACCCCTTTCTTACAGATAGAAATCTGCTTTTGACAGAATCATCCTTTCTCTCAATATTGAAAATTCATATTTAATTACGTGTTTCATAAACACAAGAATCTCATGATTGTATTCATAATATTATTGTTAAGGCAAGAAACGATTCCTATTCTAGATTTTCTAGAGCACGCCTTATATTGATTTAAGTTCACCTAAATCTATCATCGCATGGTAAACATAGGCATATATCTCATATATAAAATTAAATAAACAAGTAAATGTAAAGTGCAATAAAGTAAATGTGTTTGGTTATGGTCTTATCCTATGTGATCTTTATCAAGCTCATGATAAAGATCAAGGTCAATCTAATATGGTGATGGAAATAAATACAACTACTTATTACATAAGTCTTCTTCTTTGTTTAGACTTCTTGTATGCCTCGTCTTCTTCTTTGTATCATCTCCATTGGATAGCCTTCTTGAGTCTTCAATTACATTACATGATTGAAAGTAAAACTAATCTAATGAACTTACAAGAATAACTCGAGTTATATTCGAGATTTATGATTACAAAGATTGACGACATGCAAATCGTATTTAAAACCAAAACCAAAACCATTACACTAAGGTCGAAAGGCCATAACCATCCACCATGCTCATACAACACATAAAAGTATGTTAAAACACATAATCTGATATTAACATATCATATTATCCATGATCTAATCATAAAAAAAATATGACAAAAATCAGAAAAATCAGAATCAAATCAGAAAAACAAGAATCACTGTTTACGGGCAGAAACGACGTCAAACGCCTTACAAACGAGTCGTTGATAGCAATAGCTATCAGTTTTGTTCAGACGCTCGTTTACCTATGGAATAGGGTATTCGTTTGTGTAAATCGGACACCAGACCCAGATTTCAGCAAATTTGCAGCAGCCAATTCAGAATCCGTATCTAATATGATTCTCATAATTAGAACAAACATAAATCATGTATATATCAGTATATATACAGATTACATAATCATCTTATGATTATACAACTCACATGAATATCATATATTCAAAACCATACATATATAAGCATATTATATCAACATCAAATCATGGCGAATAACGTACATGCTCATATATCGAAAACAGTTAAACACATAAACGAATTAAAAACTTTTCGCAAGTAGCTCTGATACCATTGAAGGGTTTTTAGCACATAAATGCAACGAAAACGTAAATTTAAATCTTAAAAAAACCCGAAACCCTCCGCAGGATCCATGCGAAAAATAATATTTAATTCGTAGTTCAGTATGTTTACCTTCAGAAACTTTACGTTAATGGAAAGATGGAGGTCTTTAATAGCGATCCAAGAACGATGAACGGAAATCCCTGACAGCTGCTTCTCAAGTGTGAAGCACTCCACCGATATCCACCAAGAGTATAATGTGATGGAGGAGGAAGTGGTTGAGAGAACTAGTTGCCTCCCTCTTGTTCTACTTAAGAATTAGGGTTAATTATTTGGGGTTGAGGCAAATCGGGTTTATAATAGTATATTTATAGGCAAAATTTTCAGCTGAAAATTTTCCATAAAATATTATTATTTTTAACCTTTTAATTGATTATTCTTATTAACCAATTAACTAATAATTAAAATACCTTTTAATCATTAATCCCTTTTCTAAACACTTTAGAAAAATAATTCTCTCACTTGATTTAATTTCCAAAATTAAATTCTTAATTAATAATATTAAGAACTTTTCTTAATTAATTTATAATTAATTAAATCTCAGTTAATCAATTATTAAATCTGCTAATTAATTATTTATTTCACAAATAAATAATTACCAGCCATTATTAATTAATTTCTCCGCCATTAAATCATTCTCTTTTATGGTGTGACCCTGTAGGTTCAATATTAAGCCGGTAGTAGATATAAATAATAATAAAACTATTTTATCATTATTTATATAAATTCTCTAATTCATTAAATATGATTAATTAATAAATTAATCATATTTATTCTACATCGTGAGGGATACTTCTCAGCATATCACGACTATCCGGATAATACGAATTCACTGCTTAGAATACCAAGAACCTATTCAGTGAGTAGTTACCGTACAATCAATTCCTTCTACCCTGCAATGTCATGATTAAATACAAGGCATGAAACTTGTATCAAGCCTATCTTATTTAATTATTTGCTTTCCCATTCACTATGCTTAGTTTTATTTAATGTAAATTAGAAACTCCTTTCTAATTTCATTCACTCTGCCCAGAGATTCCTGAACTAGCATAAGTGGATCAGCATTGAACATTCTTTTCCTTCACTGGAAGGGGTAGATCCTTTATTGATCATACACTATCTTTGTGTACAAATTCTTATACCCAGTAGAGCCCTTATAATTGTCCCTGGAGACTAAGAACTAAACCAAAGCATAGTTCAGTGTACACAAGATGACTATGATGACCTCAAGTCTAAGGATACTTGTACAACTATCACTATGTGAACAACTGTTGATACGTGAGTGAACTCCATCAGTTGTTCAGCTGTGTGAGTTATGTTCAGTGAACTTATTCTATAATAAGCACCTACATACTAGCTATAGTGTCCATACAAATGTCTATGAGAACAGACATCCTTCATAATGAAGCAAGCATAGTATGTACCGATCTTTGCGGATTACTAATTACCAGTTAGTAATCCTACGACCAGGAAATATTTAAGTTTAGAGTTATCATCTTTTAGGTCTCATTATTATGATCTCATCATAATCCATAAAAAGCTTTACTCTAAACTATGGTATATCTTATTTAAACACTTAAATAGATAAAGCCCGCAATAAAACCAAAACAAGTCTTTTATTAATATCAATGAAATCAAAACAGATTACATAAAAGTTATTCCTAAATCATCATACATGATTGGACTTATGACACATCTCTTTCATCTTCTTCCAATTCTCCATTGAGAAAAGCACTTTTCACATCCATTTGAAAGACATTAAACTTCTTGTGAGCAGCATAAGCCAAAAAGATTCTTATGGCTTCCAATCTAGCAACTGGAGCAAATGTTTCATCATAGTCAATACCCTCATGTTGAGAGTAACCTTTAGCAACCAGCCTTGCTTTGTTTCTTGTAATTATGCCATCACTGACAGTTTTATTTCTGAACACCCATTTTGTACCAAAAATTGATTTGTCCTTTGGTCTTGGTACTAGGGTCCAGACTTTATTTCTTTCAAATTCATTTAACTCTTCCTGCATTGCTTGCACCCAGTCAACATCTTGAAGAGCTTCTTCCACTTTCTTTGGTTCAGTCTGAGATAGAAAGGAATGATAGAGACATTAATTTGTTGTTGTTATTCTAGTTCTGACACCTGCTTTAGGATCTCCAATTATTAAGTCAGGTGTGTGTGATTTAGTCCACTTCCTTACAGATGGAAGTTGATCTCTAGAACTGAATCCTCCCCATGATCCATGTTGTCTCCATCAGCATTTTCTGATGCTCCCCCTAAAGTTATGCTCTTTGAGATTCCAGAATTTGAGTTGGATCCTTCAGGAATTGAAGAATTAGAGTTTCCAGAATTGTCAGAATTTGGCTCATCCGAACTTGATGAATAAGAACTTGAAGAGCCAGTGACTGGTTCTGATGCTTCTTGAGAGTCTTGAGATGTGGTATGATCATCAGCTTGCTCCCCTTGAACATGTGCATTTTCCTTTGGAGCAGTTACCACAGTTTCAATGACATCAGAATTTAACCCGTCAGAACTTGCAAGATCAGGATTTAGACTGTCAGGATTTAGACTGTCAGGATTTATAGAATCAAAATTTAAAACTTCATTCTCAAATCTCAGCTGATCATGATCATTGAAATCTTCAAGTCCAGTAATCTTTTTATCATCAAAAGATACATTGATAGATTCCATGACAACCCTTGTTCTTAAATTGTACACTCTGAAGGCTTTTGTGGAAAGTGGATATCCAACAAAAATTCCTTCATCAGCTTTTAGATCAAATTTTGACAGCTGTTCAGGATGAGTCTTAAGAACAAAACACTTACATCCAAATACATGAAAGTATTTCAGATTTGGCTTCTTTTTCTTCACCATCTCATATGGTATTTTTCCATGCTTGTTTATGAGTGTAGCATTCTTTGTAAAACAAGCAGTCTGCACAGCTTCAGCCCAAAAATAGGTTGGTAGCTTTGCTTCATCAAGCATAGTTCGTGTAGCTTCAATCAGAGTCCTGTTCTTTCTTTCTACAACTCCATTCTGCTGTGGAGTTCCGGGTGCAGAAAATTCCTGCTTTATTCCTTGCTCTTTACAGAACTCTTCCATGATTGAATTCTTAAACTCAGTGCCATTATCACTTCTTATTATTTTAACAGAATCTTTGACTAACTTATCCAGCTGTCTGACATGATCAGTTAGAGTAGATGCAGTTTCATTCTTCTTGTGCAAGAAATACACCCAAGTGTATCTTGTGAACTCATCCACTATAACCATAGCATATTTCTTCTTTGCAATAGAAATGACATTGACTGGACCAAATAGATCAACATGTAGTAACTGATAAGGCTCAAGAATTGAGGATTCAGTTTTCCTCTTGAATGAAGATTTTCTTTGTTTTGCTTTTTGACATAAATCACAAAGACCATTAGGAGCAAATATTGATTTTGGCAGTCCTCTCACAAGATCTTTCTTTACTAGCTCATTTATGTTGTTAAAATTTAAATGAGAGAGTCTCTTGTGCCAATTCCAGCTTTCTTCAATTGATGTTCTTCTTAACAGACATATTACAGAACCTCTAGAATTTGTTGAAAGTCTGGCTTCATATATGTTGCCATGTCTATAACCTTTCAGAACCACTTTGCCTGTAGAATTACTTACAACTTCATAGTGTTCTTCAAAGAAATCCACATAATAACCTCTGTCACAGATTTGACTCACACTTAGCAGATTGTGTTTAGTCCTGAGACAAGAGCTACTGTTTCAATTATGACATTCCCAAGATTAATATTGCCATATCCCAGAGTCTTTCCCATGTTGCCATCTCCATAAGAAACTCCTGGGCCAGCTTTCTCCACAAAGTCTGATAACAGGGCTTTATTTCCAGTCATATGTCCTTAACATCCACTGTCCAGAACCAGGATGTTTTTCCTGTTGCCCTGCAATCACAAAGATCACTATTGATTAGTTTTAAGGACCCAGACTTGCTTGGATCCTTTGGCCTTGTTAAGTTTGTTAGCATTTACAGCGGATTTAGTTTCAGAGTTTATGCTAACATGCTTTTTATCAGAATTTATATTAGACTTTGTATCAGAATTTACACTAGAAGGAATTACACTAACTTTCTTTAAAGAAGGTTTTATTTCATAATAATCATAGTACAAACTATGATATTCCTTACAAGTATAAATAGAATGCCATAAACTACCACAATGAAAATAAGGATTTTGTGGTTTAAACCTAACAGACCGACTCTTAACTCCTGATCTATGAGGTAAAGAGTTTATATCTTTATTTTTCCTGCAAAAAGAAGCAAGATGGTTAGAGTTTCCATAATTATAGCATTTCTTTCTAGGAGCATTAGGAGAAGGCATATAATTATTACTTTTATTCACACCTTCCTTTCCATTCCTATTTTTCCTAGCTTCCTTTACCTTGTTCACATTTTTAATCTCTTTCAGCTTATACTTAAGCTGCTTCTTTGTCATTAAGCCAATGTTTACCAAAGCTGGTTTATCCTGTTTTAATTTATCAGAAGTTGACTTTTCTTTGACTTCTGTTTTAGAGTCTTTCATCTCCTTAGAATCAGACACAACAATTTTTGCAACAAATTTAACAGGATTTACCTTTGGCTTTTCAGTCTGTTTGATAGCAATTGGCTTAATTGGAAAAGTCCATTTCTCACTTTTACCATCTTTATAACCTAACCCCTCTTTCCAGTTTCCACTACTTAGAATATTCTGAGTTGTTCTGCTTGAGTTAGTCCAAGTCCTGATGATTTCTCTTTCTTTTTCTAATTTAGTTTTTAGATAATCATTCTGTTTAAGCAATTCATTCTTAACATATACAGCATTATCTCTCTCTGTCTGAATAGTGTTCATCTTGACTAACTCTTCTTCAAGATAGCTATTTATGTTTTTGTACTTTAGATTTTCATATTTTAATCTTTCATTCTCTAAAGTCTGATCTCTATAGCTAATATAAATATTTTTTAGAAATAATCTCAACCCAGTAATATCTTCTGTATCAAAAGCAAGAGTTGATAGAGGTACCTTTAGTTTAGCAGCATCAGAACTGCTATCAGCATTTGCCATTAAGGCATAGTTCACCTCTTCTTCTGATTCTGAAGTGTCTGCCCAGTTTTTCTTCTTTGTGATAAGTGCCTGGCCTTTATCACCTTTTCCTTTCTTGCAATCAGGAGAGATGTGGCCTCTTTCACCACAATTGTAGCATTTGACATTTGAGTTGTCTCCTCTGTCAGACTTTCCTCCTTTGCCTTCAGTCTTTCTGAACCCTTTCTTGTCAGAACTTCCACCTTTCCTGGAAAACTTCTTACCCTTTCTGAATTTTTTGTAGGCTATCTTTGTGATACCTTTCACCATAAGAGAACACAGTTGCATCATCTCTGCATCAACATCCACTTCAGATAAATTTTTAGGTTATGAATCATCATCATCAGAATCTGATAACTCTGAATCAGACTGTATGATGAGAGCCTTTCCTTTTGCCTTCCTAGAGACAATTGGCTTTTCTTCAGTCTTTAAGGCAACTGTCTTAGACTTCCCTCCATGCCTCTTCTTTCTTTGCTCCATCTTAAGTTCATGAGTCTTGAGAATCCCATAGATTTCATCAAGATACATATCAGCAAGTTCATAGTTATCTCTTATTGTAGTATCCCACTTTTCAGGAAGAGCTAGTAGGAATTTCAGATTTGAATCTTCTGGATCATATTCCTTATCCGCTAGTGACAGATCATTCAACAACTTTGTGAATCTGTCATATGTATCAGTTAGTGACTCATCAGATTTTGAGTCAAAGTGCTCATGTTAGGTCCCAATATGTTTGTAGAAGGGGGGTTGAATACAAACTATACCATTTAATCGAATAAAATGTGGAATAAAAAAGTGAAGCAAAATTCAAGTTAAATAAAACTATTATAAAACTTGAAAGGTGTTACAACAACAGTATCGTTTACAAGGGATTAATCTCAAATAAATTATTCCAAATCTAGAATAAATTTGACATGAACTTTTTCTATTTTTGAAATAAAAAGGATCAAATGCTAAAAGCAATTTGAGATTAAGTTCTAGGGATTTTGATCCGCTAGATAGTTACACAAGAACAAGAGAAGGATTTCTAGTGGTTTAGATTTAACAATAAATACTAGAAATTAATGTCCTGAGAAATTGCAATAAGTTCTCTGCTTTTGTTCTGTGTTCTTCAGCTGGTTTGATATTCAATGCTACTGTTAACAATCAGCTTCTGTTGTTTTATATTAAAACAACCCACTTGATTTAACTGGCAAGACAATCAGTTGAGCTCAGCAAGACAATCCCAACAGCTGGTAGAACTTTCGGTAAGACTATTGATTGTACTAGCAAGATAATCACCACAGCTGGTAAGACTTCTAGTAAGACAATTTAAATGAACTGGCATGACTTTCGGTATGACTATTGATTGTCATACCGATTGTCATACTAATACAAAAGATTGTCTTGCTGAATTAATTTTGAATTTCTGAAAATGCATAATATTAATTCAGAATTATTTAATCAATTAATCCAATTAATCAATAAATTAATCTTTGCAGATATAATTTATTTTCTTAATTAAATTATATGACTTAATTAATTAATAGAAAATTAATACTATTCTTGAACAGCAACCACTCTTCTGACAATCTTCTGAAAATCATGAATCCATTTCACCACTTCAATGTTGACACTCGATGTACTGTCTGGTTCATGAATGACTAACTTCTGTGATGTTTCTTCATGTCTTGATTTTCTTCAGATTAAATCCCTGTAATTAATTGATACCCTGACGAGATCTCTGTCACTTGATTAAATCCACAATCTTGATTTATATCATTGAGGCTTGATCAATTTCTTGAGTTTCTTCCAGTAAATTAAGTCCTCAAGTCTGTAGATGAACAATGTTACTTAATCCTTTGACATATGTTACTTTGAGAGATCTCTCTGACGATAGAACCACTATTTACTTGTTACATCCTTATTTGAGTTAAGTTAAATCCTCGAATAAACAAATAGGCTATGACATATGCCTTTCAATCTCCCCCTATTTGTTTGTTAGACAATAACAACAAATACCTAGAAGATAACTCAACTAACAAATAAGAAAAAGATATAAACAGTAATGCAAAGTAAATAGCAGAAAAGTTCTGGATTATATTTAACATTTTCCAGATTCCAAAAGAAATTTACAAGTGAATACAAGATAGATGTTCCTCTAGACTGAACATATGACTACATTTGTCTATCTTGATTCATAAAGCTCTAAGGATATTACATTAAGTTTTGAGCTAATTGAATTCAGTTGTCTTCCCTTCCGAATTCACCTTCTTCCAAATCTTGAAGCAACTCCTTGTCAAAGACACGATCCTTTTCTGAAGTGAAGCTGGCTGGTCTGACTGGTTGAACTCCAACTGACTTTAGCTTATTCTTGAACTGATTGTACCTTTTAATATTCTTTTCACAATTAGCTTGAATCAGATCAGCAGCTTGAGTTTTCAACATGGATGAGTATCCGACAGTTCTTAAGTGATGTTCCATCTAAACAAGATGCTTAGCAGAGTAGTCTTTAAGAGATTGTGCATCGAGATGGCAGATTTGAAGACAATCAGACTTAAAGAATCTTACCTGATGAAGATTGTTGACCACTTGAGGACTAGCCCTGCTGGCAAACTCTTTGAGCCTTTCTCAAAGAACTTCATTCAATTCTGAGCTTCTTTTTACTTTGTTGAGTAGAACCCAAATCTCAGATAAAGAACGATTCTCAAACAAGTGAAGTGATACTTTGAAAGATCCTTCATTATGACAATATACAAAGATGCTCATTTCATTTAAAGATCTGTCAAAGGCAGCTGTAATCCTTGAGACTTCAGTCTTGATAGCATTCATGTACACGTCATTGTTTGGATTAGAGATTTCCAACTTGTCAAGAAGGTGTAGAAACTGCCTATCATTGTTTGTGCTCAGCTGAAGCATATCAAGTACTCTCCTAGCTTCATCCCATTTTCACCAATCTTCAGTTTGACATCTCTTCTCCTTTCTTTAGCTTTAATGTCATGAAGACGTTGCTTTTCAAGAGTTTCTGTTCGTTGTCTTTCCTCATGTCAATGATCTGGGATATCTTTTTAAGTTCAGCTTCTTTTCTCTTCAACTCTGACTGCTGCTGCTGAAACTCTTTCTCAAAAACAGGATCCACTTGAGCTTCCTCCTCCCATTCTTCAAAATCACTTTCCTCCTCAGCTTCAAATAAACCATCTTTATCTTTCAAGACTGGTTCAGTGGGAATGTCAAAAATATCAAAGTCATCCTGTTCTCCACTATAGTAGACATCATCTGCCTTCCTTGTGTCTCCAGCAGAAGAATCTTTTTCTTTACCCTTTTCACTTCTCCCTTGCTTCTCCCCCTTAGTTGATGAATCCTCTACAGATTTTCCTCTAGACCCTCAATGACCTCCATTACCTCCAGAGCCTGAGCCTCCACCAGACGGCCCTTCAAAGAAGGTTCTTTGCTCTTCATTAGGGCAGTGAGAATTTTTAATCATAAAATACAAGTGCTTCATCCCTTCATTGAGATGTTCCATGCCCGTCTCTATCTTTAGGAATCTGGAGGAGTCCAGTGAATGGTTCATTTCAACCAGGTCTTCAAGAGAATTCATTCTAGTATGAAGAGAGCAGAAGTTTGCAATATCATCTGCTGATAAAGTTGGAGATTCCTGAATGGAATTAAGCTTTGGTATCACAGAGGTCTTGAAATCTGAGATATCATTCCTAATGAATGCCAGCTGATTGTTGACAGAGGTGGAAGAAGAAGACCGTTCAACCACTTGTGCTTTGAATGTTTGAGCCTCAGCCTGACTTTTTGCAAGTTATTCTTTCAGAGCAGCAATTTGAGGTAACAGATTTTCAGTGTTTGTGTGTACGCTCACCTGAATATCTCTCATGCTTGGTTCACTCAACTCACGTGCTTGTGTTTCTCTCAATATAAGTGCTCGTGAGGAGCCATCCTATTGCTGATCTTCTGTACCTGCAATTGAAATCACCCTAGCCTCTTCAAGAGAGGTCAGTGGTGGTGCAATGGGAATTCGCGAGTCCCGATCCTCAGTCAAATATATCTTTTCATGTGAAATAGATGTCTGAATTGCTTCAGGGATAGATTGACCGAGTTGCCCTCCACTTTCTCCAGATAAATCTGCCAGTGGAGAATCCCGTGAGGGAGCCAGAGGTATTGGATCTGGGAGGGGAGAAAATGACTCTATTAGAGGTGGCTGAGAGTCAGATTTTCCCTCAAAAGCATGTGACTGCTCTTCTGTCGTAACTATGACAGGCACTTTAACCGACTCAATGTGCACTCCTCTCTGTATGTCCTGAGTATCATCTATTGGTCTGTATGCTTCCATTGTGAGTAATGGAAGTGTGCTTGACTCAGTACAAGATGCCATGGCCCTATGGCGAATTTCAATAGATTCATCCTGTTGAGAGAATGTCTCTAGTAACTGTTCATTGGCCATATCAAAGTCCATGTCCTGTTGGAAGGACACGGATGGGCTTTCAGATGCCTCAGTAAGTGTTTTTCTTTTCTTGGGAGGAGGCAGAGCTGAGGGTTCATTCACATCCAACAATATACTACTTCTTACTAACCTTCTCGGTAACATTTTAGACAGTGGGGGAGAGGTGAGACAGGTTGAGACTCTGTGTTTGGCTCTATGACCTGGGATTGAAGCTGCGGTTCTACAACTTCATGGTCAGCCCTATCAACCACTGGGGGTCTTTCAACAGAAGTTGGAATGGTGTGAGAGTGAGGAATTATTACCTGTAGTGGAAGAGCATCTGATGTTTGAGCCTGGGTGGCTTGAACCACTGGAGATTGAGGTTGTTGTTCATGATCGGGATAATTGAAAATTGGTAAAGGAATGAAGGTGGCCATGAAAGCAGATACAAGTACTGGAACTTGCATGAATTTGAAGGAAGTGTCTTGGCGTGTGTAGATCTTTTTGCTTACGGGAGGGGGTTCAACTACTGATGAGTTAGCAAAAAGAGCCTTATGCTCAGGTGTGAGAAGATGTTCTGCTATAAGCATGAGAAAGCGAGCGTAATAGCAAGAAACCCTAAGATTTATGGAATGATCACGCTTAGCTGAAATGAGACGCCTCAGGAGAATGGGTAAAAGTAATTTGCCAACATTGATCCTTTGATTGAAAACAACTGCAAGACCAATATACTACAGAGTGGAAGTGATGTTGTGAAAATTTGATTTAGTGCAGTTGGCAAACACTTTGGAAAGAGTATCAAAGAAAATGTCCCATTCATAAACCAAATTGGATTTAGAAAGCTTGGTTAAATTAATCACCCCCGATAGTGAATGGCATGAAAAAGTTTGAAATCTCATTTTCAGAGGGTAAATTACAGAAATTGTCCATTGGAAAATTTAACGCTCGAATGATGACTGTTTCATCAACTACATACTGTGTGTTTGCCACGGTGAATGAAAAAGATTTTGAATCATCGGCCATAATAGAGGTTGTGCAAATCAGTCTAAGAAGATCGACATTTAATAGCACATTTGATTTAATAGCAGAGCTAACAATCGAATGGTCATTTAAAAATCTAATCCACGGCTTAAATTTTTCCACATCACACTTTTCTGGATTAAAATAATCAACATGATTATGCGAGACAATTTGGAAATTGAGAGCCATTAAAAATATAATAAAACGCACACTTTCAGAATTTTAAGAATTAAATTAAGAAAATTCGAATTAAAAAAATTAATAATTCGAATTAAATCAATTATATCCGAAATACTTAGAAAGAAATGTATCTCGTTAATGTTCTTAACTCACAAAATCAGATTTGCAAACTTACAAGACACAAAACCAAATTAAAATAAAGAAATAATAAAAAAAACTGATTCTGAAGAGAAAAAACAACGAAGTGAAAATAGAAAAAATGGGCAGCACTTCCTCACTGTATGTATACACACGTATATGTATATATCACAGTTAAGTGTGTTGAGTAAAAACTCGAGCAAGAAGATAACAATGGTGACTGATTTGATCGAAGAGAGAGAGAAAGACACGACTGTTGAAAATGATTTAAAACAAAATACAATCACAAAAATTATTAAGTAGGACAACTGGTATGACAATCGAGGATAGTCATACCGATTGTCTTCCCGATTGTCATACCAGGCAACCGGTTGGAATTTAAAAAGGAAAAAGATAACTGGTATGACAATCTGATAGTCATACCGATTGTCATACCAGTATAAAATAATATGAAGTTAAACAGAATATACTAGAAAGACAATCGATAGTCATACCGATTGTCATTCTAGTACAAAAATAAAAAGAAATATATATATATATAATATAAATTTTATAACTGGCAAGACTATTGATAGTCATACCGATTGTCTTGCCAGTATAAAATTAAACTGAAAATAAAATTAAACACATATACACTGGAATGACTTTCTGCAAGACAATTTCAATTGTCTTACCGATTGTCATTGCAGTAATAAACCAAATATAAACAGAATTTACACTTACACAAAATATTTACAAAATTAAAATACTTAGAAATAATTATATTTTATTCCAAAAACAGATTTCTGTTGAATTTTAGCAAACAAAATTCATAGAAAAATATTTTTAGAGAAAATAAATTATTCTGAGATATTAAAATTAACAAGTAGAATAAATAAAGAAGATAAGATAATAAAACTTACATAGAAATAAGCAAGAAAAATGATAAATATGATAAAATAAATTTGCAAATGAATTTTTCATTCATGAAAAATTCATTTGTAAATTCATTCAAGAACAGATCTCAGATATTAACTAGTTTAATCACTAAAGCTATTCAACATACCCAATTTACCAACTAATCTGGTAAATGTGGATTCATCAAGTGGTTTAGTGAAAATATCTGCTATTTGTTCTTCTGTCGGAACAAAAAATAGTTCAACAGTACCATTCATGACGTGCTCTCTAATAAAATGATACCTGATGTCAATGTGCTTGGTCCTTGTGTGCTGCACAGGGTTGTTGGTGATGGCTATTGCACTTGTATTGTCACATAAAATAGGGATTTTGTTCAATACAGAGCCATAGTCCCGTAGCTGATTCCTAATCCACAAGATCTGAGCACAGCAGCTTCCAGCAGCAATATATTCAGCCTCGACCGTTGAATTAGAAACTGTTTGCTGTTTCTTGCTGTACCATGAGACTAGTCTGCTACCTAGGAATTGACAACTCCCTGAGGTGCTTTTCCTATCAACAACACTTCCTGCATAATCTGAATCTGTATATCCAACAAGGTTAAAACCAGATTCTTTAGGGTACCAAATACCTAGATTTGGTGTTCCCTTAAGATATCTCAAGATTTGTTTAACAACAACGAGATGAATATCTCTAGGATCCGCTTGGAACCTTGCACATAAGCATGTAGCATACATAATATCTGGTCTACTTACAGTAAGATAGAGTAAGGAGCCAATCATACCTCTGTAGCTTGTGACATCTACCTTAATGGAGTTTTCACATGGTCCAAGCTTGACAGCTGTAGTTGACGGAGTCCTTGCTGATGCAGAATCCTCTAGATTGTACTTTTTGAGGAGTTCCTTGAGATACTTGGATTGACAAATAAAAGTTCCATCTAACCTTTGATTTACTTGTAATCCAAGAAAGAACTTCAGCTCTCTCATCATGCTCATTTCAAATTTGATGTGCATTAACTTAGCAAATCTCTTACAGAGATTATCATTAGTAGACCCAAATATTATATCATCCACATAGACTTGGACTAATATAGTAATTTTCTTATGCTTTTTAGAAAAGAGAGTTTTATCTATGACACCTCTTATAAAGCTATTTTCAATAAGAAATTCAGAGAGAGTGTCATACCATTTTCTAGGAGACTGTTTGAGACCATAGATAGCCTTAAAAAGAAAGTAGACAAAATCAAAATGATCTGGATCTTCAAAACCAGGAGGTTGTTCTACATACACCTCTTCATCCAGCTTTCCATTCAGAAAGGCACTCTTGACATCCATTTGATAAACTTTAAAGTTCGAGAATGCTGTGAATGCCAGAAATATCCTGATGGCCTCTAGTCTAGCTACTGGAGCATAGGTTTCATCATAATCAATGCCTTCAGCTTGAGAATACCCTTTAACTACCAATCTTTCTTTGTTTCTTGTAACCACACCATCTTCATCTAGTTTATTCCTGAATACTCACCGAGTACCAACAGCTTTCTTGTGTGTAGGTCTAGGTACCAGTTTCCAAACTTGTTGATGTTCAAACTGATTGAGTTCATCTTGCATAGCAATCACCCAATCTGGATCAGTCAGTGCTTCTTCAATCTTCTTAGGTTCCATCTCAGAAAGAAATCATGAGAACAGACATTCATTTTGAGTAGCACGTCTACATCTGACTCCAACATCTGGATCACCAATAATCAACTCAAAAGGATGAGCTTTATTCCAGACAGTCTGTCTTGGAAGATTTGATCTTGATGATTCACCTCGAAACACATTGGGATGTTGTGTCCTACTAGTTGATCCTTCAGCATCTCCCCCTGAGTTGTTGTCAGGTTGACTTGATGATTCTTCGTCAGTAGCAGTGGTATCTCCATTGTTGCCAATGTTTCCATCACCATTACCTTGAGTATCATCATGATTAACAGGTTCTTCACCAGCAACAACCTCAGGTTCTTGATCATGTTCTGATTTTGAATCTGATATATCATCAAACTTCAGTTTCTCAGAAGGATCTTCAGTTTGGATACTAGGGAGTTTAGTGTCATCAAATGTAACATTGACACTTTCAGTTAATTTATGTTGATCAATGATATACACCCTGTATGATCTTCTTCCATATCCAACAAAAATACCCTCATATGCCTTTGCCTCGAATTTACCACGACGATCATCTTCATCCTTGAGCACGAAACATGTGGCACCAAATACATGAAAGTATTTGATAGAAGGTTTTTGTTCATTCATAATCTCATAAGGAGTCTTCATGAAGTCTTTGTTGATTAGAGTTCGATTCTGAGTATAACATGCAATATTGAAAGCTTCAGCCCAAAAGTACATTGGAAGACCTGATTCACTTAACATAGTTCTTGCAGCTTCAATCAATGTACGATTCTTCCTTTCTACCACTCCATTTTGCTGAGGGGTTCTAGGAGCTGAAAATTATCTGGTAATCCCTTTGTCTGTACAGAATTCATTGAGAAGTGAATTCTTAAATTCTGTTCCATTATCTGACCTTATTGCTCTAACAGGGACATTAGAATCTAACTCGGTCAACTTGATATGATCAATCACAACTTGTGGTGTTTCATCCTTAGAGTGAAGGAATAAAACCCAAGTATACTTGGAATAGTCATCAACTATCACAAGACATTAACACTTTTTTGACATCGAAAGAACATTAACTGGTCCAAATAAATCCATGTGCAATAATTGAAGAACACTAGTTATGGAGGATGTGTCAGTGCCTTTGTGACTTGCTTTCTTTGAATTTCCTTTCTGGAAAGCCTCACACAGTCCTTCTGGGGAGAATTCCAGCTGAGGCAGACCTCTGACCAGTTCTCTCTTGACAAGAGAATTCATTGATTTGAAATTGAGATGGGAAAGTCTCTTGTGCCATAGCCAACTCTCATCTGAAGATGCCTTTGCATAGAAACAATTGACTTCAGGATTACTTCCAGAGTTCATGTCAGCTACAGACAGATTTCCTTTCCAGATTCCCATCAAGGAGGGTTTTTCACTTTTCTTGTGCAGAATCTGACACTTCAGCTTGTCGAATAAAACATTGTAGCCGTTGTCACTGAACTGACTAATACTAAGCAGATTATGTTCAAGTCCTTGCACAACATACACATTTTCAATGATAACATTATCAGCTTGCAAACAGCCATATCCCTCAGTTAGACCTTTGATGTTATCTCCAAAGGTAACCACTGGGCCAGCTTTCTCAACCACATTTGATAGCAGGACTCTATCTCCGGTTATATGTCTCGATGATCCGCTGTCAAGAATCCACACTACCGGTTCTTTCTGTTTAATGCCCTGCAATACAAATGGATTAGACCTTCTTCGGAACCCAAACTTGGTTGGGTTCGGCATACTTGTAGAATTGGCCTTTATCAGGCAAAACAACATTCTTAACTTTTATGTTCTCAACTTTCTCAACGACTGGACATTTGACCTTGTAAACAGCCTTGACAAATTTCTGTTTAGGCTTAAGCACAAATGTCTCCTTTCTAGCTTTAGGAGGACTAGCAGTCTTAGACCTATTATGCTTCTTATTATTCACATGCTGACGAGGAGTAGTCTTATCACTAGAAACGTGCTTATCATTAAAATAAGCAACCATCAAATTAAAAGCACAAGACATGCAATTAGTAACACCACATACTTTATGAGAGGAATTAGCAACAGGCAAATTATGCATGGTAGGTATGGCATTTTTTTTATCCAACTCAGGTGTGTCTGAGTTAGTCTTAGTTGCTTTCACAACTTTGACTGGAACTTTCGACACACTTGACTTGGAAACAACCTTCTCATTAGCAAGATCTTCAGCACGTATTTCTTCTTGAATAATAAAAGAGGTCTCATCAAATGGTTCAGCAATTGATTTTTTATATAGGGGTTTATCAACACCCTTAAGCACATGTGGTACTTCCCTACCTTTAGCACAAACATGAGGAGGGGATTTTATGCCTAATTCTCCAATAGTAACATTATAATCATAACCTACTCCAGATGTTTGATTAATAGCTTACTTATTGTAGAACTCTTTAGCCTTAGAGCAAGAATTAAAGTAAGCTTTGACCTAGTCTCAAGACCGGTGATCTTGTCTTTGAGAATAGTTTCGAGTTGTCTATAACAGTCAACTCTATTCTCTAGAAAAGATACTTGTTCTTTTAATTTATCTTGATTAATGTGCACAAGTCTTAATTCATTGACCTCTTTCTCAAGGTCTTTGATTTGTTGAGTTAACATTTCATTATCACGACGAGCACAATCTAAGGAGCCTCCTAGATGATAGACTAATTCAGCATCAGTAAATTTTACCTCTTTTCTTGACGATGAGGTGTTTGCATCACTAGCCATAAGAGCAAGATTCCCAACTTCTTCATCTTCACTGTCAGTATCATCCCAGCTTCTTCCCTTTGCCAGGTAAGCCCTTTCAAATTTACTCTTCTGATTAGAATCATAAGAGTTCTTCCTAACTTGTTTTGGCTTCCTGCATTCTGTGGCAAAGTGTCCCAACTCATTGCAGTTAAAGCATCGAATGGTGCTTCGATCAACCATCTCTGTTTTGTATTCACCGCTGCTGGTGTTAGAGGATGAAGATCCACCTTTCTGGAATCTGTTGTAGTTAGACTTGTACTTGAACTTGGGATTCCTCTTGAATCTGACATTGGAGAATCTCTTGACAATCAGGGCCATTGACTCATCTTCCAATTGCTCCAGTTCTTCCAAGGAGTAAAAATCATCTCCTGGTTGATTTGTAGTAGGAGGATCAAATTTTGCTACTATCACATTTTCTTCAGCCTTGGAAGACTGTACAATTCTCTCTGACTGTTGATTGTTGTTGTTGTGGTTGTTGTTGTTGTTCTTCAGCTACTAGAGCAGTAGACGTACTGACCACTCTTCCTTTCCCGTAGACTTCCTTCTGCTGAATCTGCTCCAACTCATAGGTTTTTAGCACACTATGGAGCCTTTCCAAAGAAATCTCATTCAGATCTCCCGCTTCTCTTATGGCAGTGATTTTATGTTCAAGATGAGTTGGCAATGTTAAAAGGAACTTTTTGTTGACCTCCCTGATTGAATAATATTTTCCATTTATGTTCAGGTTGTTGATCAATGCATTGTACCTCTCAAACACTTTAGTAATTCCTTCTCCTGGATTGGATTTAAAATGTTCATACTCCGAGGTTAGGATCTCTAACTTGTTCTCTCGAACTTCCTCTGTGCCTTCATTAATCACCTCAATAGTTTCCCAGATGTGTTTGGTATTTTTACAGTTCATCACATGTCTGTTCATCAAGGGATCAAGGGAATCAACTAAAATTAATTGAAGGCTGGCATCCAAGGAGGTTTCTTCTTTTTCAGCAGGAGAAAAATCCTCAGGGTCTTTTACATAGGTTCTAGCTTTGGTAATTACAACATCATCTTCTATAACCTCTGGTTCAATAACCATTGGAATTTTTGGACCCTTCTTTAACAAGTCCAGATATTTGGGATTTGCAACTTGTAAAAACAAGAGCATCTTCGTCTTCCACATAATATAATTTTCTTTATTGAACAGTGGAATTTTAACGGTTCCAACTTTTTGTGTAGTCATTATGAATTTTTGAGTAAATAAAAATTCAAGGAGTGGAAGAATCACAAAAGTCTAGGATCTTGATTTGTTCATTAATCAGAAGGCTCTAATACCAATTGTTAGGTCCCAATATATTTGTAGAAGGGGGGTTGAATACAAACTATACCGTTTAATCGAATAAAATGCGGAATAAAAAAGTGAAACAAAATTCAAGTTAAATAAAACTATTATTAAACTTGAAAGGTGTTACAACAACGGTATCGTTTATAAGGGATTAATCTCAAATAAATTATTCCAAATCTAGAATAAATTCGACATGAACTTTTTCTATTTTTGAAATAAAAAGGATCAAATGCTAAAAGCAATTTGAAATTAAGTTCTAGGGATTTTGATCCGCTAGATAGTTACACAAGAACAAGAGAAGAATTTCTAGTGGTTTAGATTTAACAATAAATACTAGAAATTAATGTCCTGAGAAATTGCAATAAGTTCTCTACTTTTGTTCTGTGTTGTTCAGTTGGTTTGATATTCAATGCTACTGTTAACAATCAGCTTCTGTTGTTTTATATTAAAACAACCCACTTGATTTAACTGGCAAGACAATCAGTTGAGCTCAGCAAGACAATCCCAACAGCTGGTAGAACTTTCGGTAGGACTATTGATTGTACTAGCAAGACAATCACCACAGCTGGTAAGACTTCCAGTAAGACAATTTAAATGAACTGGCATGACTTTCGGTATGACTATTGATTGTCATACCGATTGTCATACTAATACAAAAGATTGTCTTGCTGAATTAATTTTGAATTTCTGAAAATGCATAATATTAATTCAGAATTAATTAATCAATTAATCCAATTAATCAATAAATTAATCTTTGCAGATATAATTTATTTTCTTAAATAAATTATACGACTTAATTAATTAATAGAGAATTAATACTATTCTTGAATAACAACCACTCTTCTGACAATCTTCTGAAAATCATGAATCCATTTCACCACTTCAATGTTGACACTCGATGTACTGTCTGGTTCATGAATGACTAAATTCTGTGATGTTTCTTCATGTCTTGATTTTCTTCAGATTAAATCCCTGTAATTAATTGATACCCTGACAAGATCTCTGTCACTTGATTAAATCCACAATCTTGATTTATATCACTGAGGCTTGATCAATTTCTTGAGCTTCTTCCAGTGAATTAAGTCCTCAAGTCTGTAGATGAACAATGTTACTTAATCCTTTGACATATGTTACTTTGAGAGATCTCTCTGACGATAGAAACACTATTTACTTGTTACATCCTTATTTGAGTTGAGTTAAATCCTCGAATAAACAAATAGGCTATGACACATGCCTTTCAGCTCATACTCCTGTGTGAGTATTGTCTTCCTGTTCTTTTTGATGGCATTGATTTCTTGACATCTCACTTCCAATGCATCCCAGATTTCTTTTACAGTCTTGCATCCAATCACCCTGTTTGACATGACATTGTCAAGTGCACTATGAAGCAAGTGTCTTACTTTTGCATCCTTGCCTAGTGAAGAGATGTCTTCATTGGTGAGTTCTCTCTTTTCTTTGGGAATAATCTTATGTGGCTCATTCCCAACTGTAACAGAAAGCTTTATGGGCTTGTGTGGACCATCATATATTATGTCTAAATATTCTGGATCTGTAGTTTCCAGAAATATGGCCATCTTTACACTCCATACAGGGTACTCAGACACCCTGAGCATAGGAACCCTGATGGTTTCATATCTACTGGTGTTTTGAATGGGTTGAATCTTTGCAGGTTCATGAGGGTCTTGTGTTTTTGATTGATCAGACATGATTGATTGTTTATTTGGATCTTAATTGTTTGTAAGCTTAACAGATTGGCTCTTATATCACTTGTTAGGCCTCAATGATAATATCTACAATCAATTTGATTATAAACACAAGTATATAACAGAAAACAAGTTTATTCAATATATCAAACTCTGTTACAGTAGGTTTAATCTACTCTTTCAGTGATGTATGATATCACTAAAAGCTGCTAGGGTTATAATGAATAATCTTCTCGTGAATGATAACACTTATAGTGTAAACCCTAATCTGTGTTTATATACTACACAGTTACAAGATATCTCCTAATTGATATGATATGTTATGTTATGTTTCCTAAAATACATTAATCAGAGATTATCTACTGTAGTACTTTAGCTGTATAACTCTCCAAGCATATCTTCTTTTGTTTAATCCAGATCCTCTCCTGTAAATCAGCCGTTTTTCATCCCTGAAGTGTATCCGCACTTAAGTTCTGATGTAAGTCCTGATGGCTTAAGTTTTGATAACTTCCTGTCTTTAGTAAGTTCTGATTTCCAGTTAAGTTCTGATAGTAAGTTCTGAAACTAAACAAATCAGATTAGACATGACATTACAAATATATCTAACAATATATTCGGTACATGATTGTGAGAGCAAAATATTCATCAAAACTAAACACATATGATGTTACGCGTAAATTTCCATAAATTTGCATCATTACATACTAAAAGTTTTTGCAAACTGATTTTGAGAAAATCAGTTGAGTCAGTAGTCTGATTGCCTATTGTAAAACAGGTTCTATTAATTGCAGGAACTAATACAACAGTTGTAACCATGGAGTGGGTTGCTGTGCTGTTCCTGCTTCTATCAAAAGCAACAAATATATTTTAATTAGATGTTGAATGTTGAGTTATGATTTTACTGAAAACAGATGTAAAGCTATTTTATTGAAAACTTTGTAATTTTTTTATTTGGCAACAAATGTAACTTTTAATTTGTTTACTTAAAAATTCTAGTAATCATATTTGTATTGTTAATTTTGAGTAATGCAGTTTTAAAATCGAAACCGATCCGATTAAAACCGAATCGAGGTTTTTGAAACCGAAACCACAACCGACTCGGTTGCGGTTTCAATTTTGGCCAAAAACCGCCCCGAATCGCGCTCTACCCTAGTCACTACCATTATGCTACATAGATCATTGAGTTTACTTTAAAATTCTTATTAGATAAATCACATCATTTTTTTTATCATATTCCCTTTTAATAATTTTTTTTCTAAGTGATTACACCCGCCAGGAATTAAACTTCTATCAAACTCCTGACCTCCCGCAAGGGGGTACACGAACTCAACCACTGCAGCAGCACTTTGTTGACTTTTTTTTTTAATTTTACTTTTGAGTAAATAAAATGTTGCTTTATATTATATATGTTACTCCATTTTTTTAGTTCCTGCAGTTTTACTTATAATTATGTATTCAATCATCTTGATAATTTTTATTGCACTTAACTTTTTACGATTTAATGGATATTAATTATATTTTTATTTTTTGTATAATAATATTTTTCTTATTATATTTTTGAATTAATCAAATATTGTCAGAAATATAAAATGTTATAGAATCGAACACCCTTGTGCTTAAGTTTGGGATCATTTTTTTTTCATTTTCAGGTTTGAGTTTAGTACCGCTTTATTAGAAAATACGTCAATCTCATGTATTAGAATTCAGGTTTAAATCGAATACGAGTCAGTATCACTTCATAGTTTGTGATCCATCCAACCTGGGCCGAGTATGATCAAATAGTATATAAGATCATTTTTACTTACACTACTTAGATAAACAGTAATCATAATTTTTGAGTTTTCCGTTAGCTAGCAATAGCTACGAAAAATATAAAAAAACATGCATACTATTTATGAATAAATATGGTAAACTAATTGATAAAAAAAACTATAATCTAATACTAATTAAAATTTAATTTACAACGAATGTTTCGCGATCAACATGATAAACATATGTAAAGTGCTTAGTCCTTATATGAAGCTTTTTTATCGTATGTAACCTGAACCAAGGTAAACCGCATTTAAGCGACACGCTCTAACTCAGGAGGCATAACCATAAAATCTCCTCCTGTGGGATTCGAACCTGTGACCAAGAGGATAGTTATCCCATCTTTAACTAACTGAGCCAACCCTTGTGGGCCCTTATATGAAGCTTTATGTAATACTTAAATCGGGTATTTCACTAAAGAATTAGTTATAAAATTCATTTTTTATTATATCATACAATTACATCATATAATTTTAAGATTTTTTTTAAAAAAATATATGAGTCAAATTAGATATATTTGGTCGCCCAATTGTTTAGAATTAAGGCGATTAAAATGTATAGGTAGTCTAAAGAAATATATCTATTCATTTAAACAATACGTATTTTGTAAATTGAATAGTTTTTTTCGTCAATACGTTTTATAGAATGTACTTTCTAAATATACGAGGTTTTCGATATTGTCAGTAAAATAGTGATATTTGTGAAATATGATATACAAAATAATATTATTTAATGTAATATTTTACATGTCCTGCATATATTTTAAGAAAAGTAATAATAATAACAACATATATATCAATGTAGAGTAAAGTTCTATGGAGTCCACCTTTTAATTGGAGTCCTCGGAGTCCATATATGTTCTGCAAGTAAAATATAGCTTAAAATATTGCAAAACATTTTATTTTTCGAAAAACATCACTATTCTATTAAAAATCTTGTAGATTGCATACATTTTACAAGCAGGACATTGCAAAAATATATTATTCTACAAAATATGTTTAATTTGCAGAACATAAATGTTCATGTTGCAGAACATATTGCAGAACATATATATTTTACTGTAAATATATGAGATTTGAATGATTTTGTTGAAGTTATGCTATTTGTGTAACATGTTTTGCAAAATAACACGTTTTACAATATATTTTATTTGCAGAACGTAGATGGACTCCGAGGACTCTGACAAAAAGGTGGACTCCATAGAACTCAGCCCATATCATGTAATAATGTGGATACAAGACAGAAGCACGAGATGCAGCTGTTACAAATTCTATAGAGTGCACTTGTATGTAAAAGTAAAAATGACACTAAACAACTAAACAAAAATGCGTGATTAATGAGCTGTTGTAATATTTTCTCAAAAGAGTTACACGCATTAATTGCAAAAGCTATAAAAGTTACTAGTATTGTAACACTACTCAACTAAAGTGGTAAAATGACATAGTAGTTTATATATAAATTAACCCTAGAAAAAACCTAATTGAATTAAAGATTGTATCATGTATGTCTATATACGTAAGACATGATCCATGCATAAATTTATGTGATTTTATAATATATTTTAAGGTTTAATCTTACGTGCACGACCAATTTTATATTTTTTATAAATATACCATCATTACGTTAAAATCACATCAATTTATAAATGTTCTTGATATACACAGGCGATTATACGGAAATAATTATTTTATTATACTCAAATATTAAATTTAATAAAGTTAATCTCATGTGGTAAGAAATGAATTATTTTAGCAATTAAAAAATATTTTTATGTGATTTTTATAGTACATATATTTATCCAAATTATATAAAACTTAATCAAATTAATAAAAAAAATGTTTGTCAAAACAATATGCAATCTCTAAAAAAAGTATAATATTAATAAAATAAAATATTGTAACTCCCATAAAATTAAGTAACTATCTTTATCGTGATTTATGATTAGATCATAAGTGCATGAATTAGTTTATTTCTTAAAGTTTAAGGCATAAGAATCACGAGTGTAAACATCGATTAATTTATAAGGTTTACAGTTATCGAGAGCTACAAAAATTGTTATCTTTCAAATAATATTATATATTTATCTCTATTGAATATATTTATCCTCTATTGTGTATATCTTTTAAATTCTAAAGTGAGAGTATTACCAATTAATAGTCAACAATTTGGATATTAATTTTTTGGTGTCGTTAAATATTTTGTGGGAATTTAAATGAGTATTCATAAATTATTTATTTAGTTAATCATTTTCTCGGGAAGAGTGAACCGCATTGTTATAATTGTTTATGTTATTTCAAGAGACTTTTCATATTAAAATTTATATAGGATGTCAAAGGTTAGTTTGGATATAACTATTTGATATTTTTCTCCTGAATTAGCATATATATATATTTGTTTGACCGAATCAAGTAATAAAATAATAATATGATTTTGATATGAAATATTATTTCTATAAGTTGGTTCACTATTATACGATTGTTTCATCGAGAGTATTGTGAAATTTACTTAATCAATGTCTTTATTATCTCGAAAATTATTGTTTACTTAAATATTTGTACATTTACAAATATTTTATTTATTGCATTTATATAATTATGTGTTAGTGAGATATTAAATATATTCTCTATTACTAAATATATATTTTATTTTTGGCATTATTTATTGAATAAATGTTATTATTATTATTTTTAAAAAATTTGAATAAATATTATATTTTGTTTTTATATTCGAATTAATATTATTTATTATTATTATTATTATTTTAAAATCAAAAAGGGTATTTTCAAAAGATATAATTTGTTTTAGAATTTTTTACTATGAGGATAGTTGTATTTTTATTATTAAATTTATTAAAGGGAGTGGCAAATAAATATTAGATTATTCATGATTTTAGTAATATAATAAAGTATAGGTATTTCTAGAGAAAACTAGAAGTTTCTAAATTATTTTTTTAACCAAAATTAAACTTAGTTAGTTGATTAGTTAGTTAACACTCACTCTTATATAATTCCTATTCTACTCCCAAATTTTCATTCATCGAGTCCATTAGCGCAAAGAACTATAGATAATTATATATAAATATAAAACAGGGGAAGTTGTGAGTGAGTGATCAATTAGTGAATTGTGCACAAAAACAAGGTGCAAGTGGGTTCTTGGTGGAAAATTTAGAGGATTAAGAAGGGTATCAAAAGGAGCATAATTTGGGTGTTGATCAATTTCTCTAATATTAGCAAGGTAATGATTTTATGATCATTCTTTTAATTAGTAAGTATCTAAGTCCCTTAAGTTATATATAAGGTGATATTTGTGATTTTTGTGATTAATTTTTAGATTATAAGTGATACGATATGATTTATATTCCTTTATTAGATAAACCTGATTAATTAGTATGTAAATGATCGTTATTTAATCATAAATAGTAATAAAAATTTATGTTGGGCTTTTGTTTTATTTATGGGCCATAAATGGGTTGAGCCCATTGTCTGTAATTAGGGTTTATATAAAATTTGGGGATTTTTATTTTATTATTGAAATTGGATAATTGATCGAGGGTTTTTGATGGTTGAGATGTAAGAATTAATTTGTGGGAGATGAATTATTGATTGTGAATCGGTGTAGACAAAACCACCGCAACAGCGGTGGTGGTATTGGCGGTGGTAGTGAGTAATTGTCGGAAAATGAAATGAAAGGAGGGGAATTTTTGATGTATGATTATGGGAGTGTGTTTGATGTGCTGTGTGTTGTGTGTGATGTGTGTTGTGTTGTGTATATGTCCTGTTGATAAGTGGTATTTTATACCACTTAGAACGTCTTATAATAGCTTGAATTGGTGTCTTGAAATCAAGTATTTTGTGTATTTGATGCGTTTTCCTAGTGTCTGTGCATTTCAGGGTATTAGTTGCATTTCGGGAGAGAATTCATCAATAATAAGCCTTGGCATGTGTTTAGCATTGCAAGTGGGAAGATAGGAGCAGATTGCAGCGAAGAAACGGAGCAGAAACAGAGTATTTTCCAGAAGGGGTCTGAGCGCCCGCTCAGCTCTGCTGAGCGGCCGCGCAGGAAGCTGAGCGCCCGCTCAGGAATGCTGAGCGGCCGCGCAGGGTCGTAATTTCAGAATAAATATTTTAGACTCCTATTTCTGTTTGGCTTCCAACTTCTGAGTTATCTGGGTTTTATGGGACTCCTATATAAGTAGATTTCAGAGACTTTTCAAAAAGGTTGGATCGTTGTATTAATCAAGGAGCGAAGGAGATAAGGAAGAAGACCGTTTTAGCACACCACAACGAAGAGGAAGCATAATTTCTTGTGATTCTTTATTTCGTTGTAACGTTGGATGCTAGTTTTCTTTACTTTGAACCTATTTACTCTTGTGACGTACTCTGGTTTAATATAAGTAGTTTAGTTATTATTCTCTTGTGTTTATTTATCATGTTTTCATATGAACCCATGATGATGATGAGTGATATCATGGGCTAATCGTGATCATGGGATCGTAACAGATTTACTATGGAGTTCTTTAGTTAGTTGTTTAATACCTTAGTGTGTGATGATTGTATGATATCTAGTATTGGTTGTGCATATTCGTCTTATGTGCGTCGCGAACATATAAGATAGGGTGTTAATCTCTTGTGAAGTGACGTCGGATCTTGAGATTTAGAACTTGCCATGCTAGCATAGGTTCATGTATGAGTATGCATGATTAGTGGGTAACTCTAACTGTTTTATTCGCCCTGTGTAATCAAAAGGAATAACTTGTGCTTAAATCGTTATGTTGTCAATTTCTGTAGACATATAGGGACTCAACATAATTGATGCCTATTCAAATTCTATCTTAATTGTGGATGTTTGGTAGAATGGTATTAGTACAATGAAAGTTGACTTTTATCAGTTTCGTGTTATTCGATTAATATCATCACTGTTGCATGCTAAGGGTAATAACAATAGCTATTGAAGGAAGTAGTAATGAAGTTGTGATCTCATGAGTGTTTTAATATTGTTAGTTAAGTGTTAATTAAGTGCGTAATTCTAGTAGTTAATTGTAGTTAATAATTAGTTAATCAAATCTAAGTGTTATTGTCTTAACATTGAGAAGTAATCATACATTGGTGAGTGAGTTTAATTGATCATAATTAGTCTGAGTCTTTGTGGGAACGAACTAGAAAGTATTCTATATTACTTGCGAACGCGTATACTTGCGTGTGTTATTAGCGCGTGTTTTCGCCCTAACAAGTTTTTGGCGCCGCTGCCGAGGACTCGGCGTATTTGTTTAGTTTATGTACTTACCATCATTGGTCATTAGGACTCAGTGATTAAGACGTGTTACTTATTGTTTCTGGTTGTGTTTCAGGTACTTTAGCGAGCGTTTATGCAAACTCGTTCTCGTACTCGCAAGAGGACTTTAGATACAGCTGAGGAGACAGACGAAGTTCTTGATATTCCGGAGAAGATAGATTTTGAAGATTCAGATTCAGAAAGTGAGCAGAAAGAACCATTATTCATGGGTGATCGTATTGTTCCGGCAGATCCAGCTCTTATGGACTTTTCTCGGCCTAAAATTGATGACATTCAGTCAAGCATTCTTCATCCGGCTATTCAGGCTAACACCTTTGAAATCAAGTCGGGCACTATTCAGATGGTGCAGAATTCTGTTTCTTTCGGAGGTTCTGCGACTGAAGACCCCAACATGCATATAAGGAATTTTGTCGATATCTTCAGTACTTTCAAATAATATGGTGTGACTGATGAGGCTATCAAGCTGAGGCTTTTCCCATTCTCTCTGAGGGATAAAGCTAAGGTCTGGTTACATTCTGAACCAGCTGGGTCCATCACTACTTGGCAAGATCTTGCGCAAAAGTTTCTGGTGAAGTTTTATCCAATGACGAAGACTGCGGCTATTCGGAGTGCTCTTACTCATTTTGCGCAGCAACCTACAGAATCTATATGCGAAGCTTGGGAGCGCTACAAGGAGATGTTGAGAAAGTGTCCACATCATGGAATGCCTGATTGGATGGTGATCACTGGTTTCTATAATGGTTTGGGGGCCTAATCTCGGCCCATGCTCGATGCAGCAGCTAGAGGCGCCTTGTGGGCCAAAAGCTATACTGAGGCTTATAATCTTATTGAGACTATGGCTACAAATGAGCATCAAAACCCAACTCAAAGGATGATGCCTGGGAAGGTAGCAGGTATTCTGGAAGTCGATGCAACTACAGCTATTACAGCGCAGCTCCAAGCGCTGTCTATGAAGGTCGATTCTCTAGCTACCTATGGAGTCAATCAAATAGCTATGGTCTGTGAGCTTTATGCAGGTTCTCATGCTACGGATCAGTGTTCTCTTGTTAACGAATCTGTTCAGTATGTAAACAATTATCAGCGACAACAGCAGCCTGTGCCAGCTACTTATCATCCTAATAACAGAAATCATCCAAATTTCAGCTGGAGTAATAATCAAAATGCTATTCAGCAACCATATCAGCAAGGCGTAAGCAAGCAGTTCAATCCACCTGGATTCCAGCAACCACAACATTATGCTGAAAGGCAATCATATCCTCAACAAGGAGGTGCAGCTCCACCCTCTAGTGCTGATTTTGTGGAACTTAAGCTGTTATGCAAAAGTCAGGCGGTTTCTATCAAGACCTTGGAAAATCAAATCGGTCAAATAGCCAATGCAGTGCTCAATCGTCAACCTGGCACACTTCCCAGTGACACTGAAGTGCCAGGTAGGAAGGAAGCTAAAGAGCAAGTCAAGGCTATTACCTTATGGTCTGAAAAAGTTGTTGATGCTGAGAAAGCAAAAGAAGGAAAAGCTGAAGTTGGTGATGAAGAAGCTAAGAAAAAGGAGAAAGCGGCGGAACCAGGGAAGACTACTGTTGAACACACTCTGCCTGAGGGTAATACAGGGGAGAAACAGCTCTATCCTCCACCACCTTTCCCTAAGAGATTGCAGCAACAAAAGCTGGATAAGCAGTTCGGTAAGTTTCTGGAGGTGTTCAAGAAACTTCACATCAATATACCTTTCGCTGAGGCTCTGGAGCAAATGCCTAGTTATGCGAGATTTATGAAGAGTATTATTTCAAGGAAGGTGAAACTTGATGACCTTGAGACCATTGCTCTAACGGAAGAACGTAGTGTTGTGCTGCAACAAAAGTTACCTCCAAAGCTTAAAGATCCAGGTAGCTTCACCATTCCTTGCACCATTGGCAAGTTGTCCTTTGACAAGTGCCTTTGTGATTTGGGAGCAAGCATCAATCTGATGCCGTTGTCGATCTTTAAAAAGTTGAACTTGCCTGATCCAAAGCCCACATACATGTCTCTATAATTGGCTGATCGTTCTATTACTTACCCAAGAGGCATAGTGGAGGATGTGCTAGTAAAGGTGGATAAGCTCTTCTTTCCTGCAGACTTTATTATTCTGGATTTCGAGGAAGATAAGAAGATTCCCATAATCTTGGGGAGACCTTTCTTGGCTACCGGACGTACCTTGATAGATGTGCAGAAAGGTGAACTTACTATGCGGGTGCAGGATCAGGATGTGACATTCAATGTATTCATAGCAATGAAATACCCTACAGAAGACGAGGAGTGCTTAAAAATGGATTTGATTGATTCTGCGGTTACTTCAGAACTCGATCATATGCTAATGTCTGATGCATTAGAGAAGGCCTTAGTGGGGGATTTTGACAGTGATGATGAAGATGGCAATGAGCAATTACAATATCTTAATGCTTCTCCCTAGAGGCGAAAGCTAGACATGCCGTTTGAATCTCTTGGTACTTCTGACCTAAAAAATGCTGAAGGAAAGCTCAAACCATCGACTGAGGAAGCACCTACCTTGGAGCTTAAGCCATTTCCTGAACACTTGAGGTATGTTTTTTTAGGTGATGCATCTACTTTACCTGTTATTATTGCATCTGACCTTTCAAGTAGTGAGGAGGACAAGCTCTTAAGGATTTTGAGAGAATTCAAATCGGCTATCGGATGGACTATAGCAGACATCAAAGGGATCAGCCCTTCATATTGCATGCATAAGATTCTGCTAGAGGAGGGTAGTAAGCCGAATGTTGAGCAACAACGCAGACTTAAGCCTATCATGAAAGAAGTGGTGAAGAAAGAAATTCTGAAGTGGCTGGATGCAGGAATCATTTATCATATTTCTGACAGTTCTTGGGTGAGCCCCGTGCAATGTGTACCTAAGAAAGGAGGTATCACTGTGGTAGCAAATGAGAAGAACGAGTTCATCCCCACTCGAACAGTCATATGATGGAGAGTATGCATGGATTACAGAAAGTTAAACAAGGCCACAAGGAAGGATCACTTCCCGCTTCCGTTTATTGATCAGATGCTTGACAGGTTGGCCAGTCATGAGTATTATTGTCTTCTGGATGTCTATTCAGGGTATAATCAGATTTGTATTGCACCAGAGGATCAAGAAAAGACTACCTTCACTTGTCCATTTGGCACGTTTACTTTTCACAGAGTTTTGTTTGGGTTATGTGGCGCACCGGCCACTTTTCAGAGATGTATGATGGCTATATTCTCTGACATGATTGGAAATAATGTCGAGGTGTTCATGGACGACTTCTCCGTATTTGGACATTCGTATGATGAATGTTTGAATAATCTTCGTGCAGTACTCAAAAGGTGTGTGGAAACTAATTTGGTGCTCAATTGGGAAAAATGTCATTTTATGGTGCGTGAAGGCATTATTATTGGGCATAAGGTCTCTAGTAAGGGTCTTGAGTTGGACAAAGCCAAGGTGGGAGTCATTGAAAATCTTCCACCACCTATTTTTGTGAAAGGAATCCGTAGTTTTCTTGATCATGCGGGTTTTTATCGGCGTTTCATCAAGGACTTTTCGAAGATATCTAAGCCGTTGTGCAACTTGCTTGAGAAGGATGTGCCTTTCAAATTTGATGATGACTGTTTAACGGCATTCGAGACTCTTAAGAAGAGTTTGATATCTGCACCAGTGATTACAGCACCTGATTGGACAGGGCCTTTTGAGATGATGTGTGATGCAAGTGATTATGATGTGGGCGCAGTTCTTGGGCAGCGCAAGAATAATCTCTTTCATGTAGTCTACTATGCTAGCAAGACTTTAAACGGGGCCCAAATGAACTACACCACTACTGAGAAAGAGCTCTTGGCTATAGTTTTTGGTTTCAAAAAATTTCGATCTTATTTGCTTGGGACAAAAGTGATAGTATTCACTGATCATGCGGCCATTCAATATTTGGTTTCCAAGAAGGATTCGAAGCCGAGACTCATTCGTTGGGTGCTCTTACTACAAGAATTTGAGTTAGAGATCAAGGATCGAAAAGGTATCGAGAATCAAGTAGCTGACCATCTCTCTAGATTGGAGAATCCCGAGTCTACTTCACATGATAAGACATTGATCAACGAATCTTTTTCGGATGAGCAGTTGTTCGCAGTTCAGGAGGAAGAGCCATGGTTCGCAGATATTGTGAATTATCTTGTCAGCAATATAATGCCTCCTAATTTGACCACAGCTCAAAAGAAGAAGTTTCCGCATGAGGTGAAGTGGTATATCTGGGATGAACCGTATTTATTTAGACAGGGAGCTGACCAGATCATCAGGAGATGTATCCCGTTCTGTGAGACGGAGGGGATATTACGAGACTGCCACACCACAGTTTATGGTGGACACTATGGTGGTGAGAAGATGGCAGCTCGTATTCTGCAAGCAGGTTTTTTATAATAACCCCAATTTTTGGGAAATTTTGAAACCCTTATGAATAGTGTTTTTGCCGAATGAGAAAACTTTTCATGCCACACTATGTAGGGGTTCTGATATGGATATTCTGAGATTTTATTAGTACTTTATATGGGATATAAGTGTATATAAAGATCGTCAGAATCCAAATCCGAACACTTTGATTTTCCCGGAAATACACTAGATACGGAGAGAATTGAGTATAAGGTAACAGGATAAAAAGGATTTAAATTAAAGGATTATAATAGAGGATCATAAAAAGGAATATAATATATTGAGAAAGGTTAAGGGAACCTAAGTAATAAGATCCCGGGTATGATCCTTTAAACGATAAACGAGAACGAAAGTTAAGCGAACCGTATAACAGATCAGCGGTCATTAGGCAAACAATTAGGAAGTTAATCAAAGGGATTAGAGAGAGAGTGATGTCACCCAACCAATGAGAAGAGGACAAGGAGGGAAGGATGACATCACCACATGACATAGGCATGACATGGGAAGGAAGGAGGTGTGGTTGAATGAGAACCACACAAATTCAAGGGCAACAAGGTAATTGACTAAATCAAACACAAAACCAATCAACCAAGCCAAGCAAATCACTTTCATCAAAATCAAAAAAAAAAAAACCAAGGCATTGTTCTTCATGCTCTCGGCCCTTTTCTTAAAAAAATGAAAGTCCAAGCTCCTCCACTTACTATTTAGCAAGGTAATTATCTAAGCTTCCCCATGGATAGTTACATACTTCCTATAAGTTTAAGCTTCTAATTCCAAGCCAATCTTTTTCTATAAATCATGAAAGAAGATGGTGAATAGTGTTTTTCAAGAACTAAAATTTGTGTTCTTGAAGTTTTGTTTAGATTAAGCTTGGATAAGGACTTTAAGGGTGATTCCAAGCCATTCTCTTGATTCTCCACTCTTCAAGGAAGGTATATCATCTCCAAACCCTAGATTCCTATGTATTATAAGATGATTTTGATTAGTAGGATGATATTGTAGCTTGATGTTGGTGATTTAGAGTTTGGGATTGAAATGGTATTGAATCGGATTGGTAAATGTTGTTGTTTTGATTAAAAGATTGTAGTATAGTTAAATTCAAGCTTAGGCATAAGTATGAATGTTAAAATTGAATTGGTTGGGGTTGTTATGATGTGATAAGGATGGATGTTGGTTGCATGTTGGATTGAGGTTGAATTGGGTTGGTTTTGAATGGTTTAAAATTGGGAAATCGCGTAAACATAGCCGTCGTAACGTCCGATTTTCTTTAGACTGTTTTTGTGCATAACATTAGGACCCTAGAACCCCCTGCTAGATTTTGACCATTTCCATATTTAGATAGCTCATGTTATGAGCTTCGTTTTGATATGTAGTTCGTTCGATTCCGATGCACGGTTTAGGAGAAACGACCGTTTCAAGTCACGGCGTTTCGCGAACGAAACTTTTCCCCTCGCCTTACTTTGAAACATAGGTTAAAGACCAAAAAGGACTAATTGAAGTATGAAACATTTATGGTAAGTGTGTTAGGCAGTTGGTAAGACACTCGCGAAGGAATCGCCTTAAAACTCGTAAAGGTTAAATTATTAAAAATGGTGGAGCCGAGGGTACTCGAGTCACTTAAGTGAATCAGTAAGCGCAAAATAAGCGTTAGAGTCTAAGTTAGTTAAAGTATAGATTTACAAGTGACTTTGGTTTAATTCCAACTTACTTGTTGTTTATAGGTTACCAAACTCGTCCCGAGCCATTCGTAACCCCCAGTCACTCAGGTAAGTTTTCTACCCGTTATAACTGTTGTGGTGATGAGTATATATATTTGCATTATCTTGCGATAGATGCATGTTGGTTAATTAGCAAATGTTGCAATATATTGAAGCATGCTGCTATGGTATATATATATGCATGCCTGTTTCGCATTATTTCCATATATATATCTGTTGATTCAGTTGATAATACCTATGCTAGAGGATAGCGGTAATTTGCATATACCCTTAGTACAGGGACCCAAAGGTGAAAATATTTTCTAAAACCGGGAGTCGAGGATCTCGAGTAGATTTTGTATATATGGATATATATATATATATACTTATATATATATATGGTCATAGTTTTCAAAACTATTAATCGAATATGGTTTATTCGATAACTTTAACTTTATTTTATTATTGAATATTATTTCGAATATTATTCGAAGGCGTATGACTCCTTTATATTAAATGAATATTATTTTGAATATTCATTCGAGGACTTATGACTCCTTTTATTTTATTATCTGAATATTATTTGAATATTCATTCGAGGGCTTATGACTCTTTTATATTATTTAATGAATATTATTTTGAATATTCATTCGAGGACTTATTACTCCTTTTATTTTATTATCTGAATATTATTTGAATATTCATTCGAGGGCTTATGACTCTTTTATATTATTTATTGAATATTATTTGAATATTCATTCGAGGGCTTATGACTCATTTTATATTATTTAATGAATATTATTTGAATATTCATTTGAGGATCTATGACTCCGATTATTTGCTGAGATATATTCTTTATTTTATTAAAGAATAAGGTGTCAATAATCAAACTTATTTTCGATTATTCAAATAAATATAGTACTTTCATATAAGTATATCTTTGGTTATTTAATACTCGTTTCAAGTATAAGTTTTAATACTTCTACTTCAATTATTTTTATAGAGATTATTCTTTATGGGAATATTATTTAAATATTAATATTCAGACATTTTCTAAATATTCTGGGGACTGATTTACTTCATTAAATCAGCTTTACTCCAAACACTCTTTAAAGTGTTTTCGAGTCTTCAAAATGATTTTTAAAAAATAGAGCGGATCCCAAAACTCATTTTTATATTTAAGATCTTCCTTTTTAAGGGGATTTAAATACTCGCTCAAAACCTGAGGGATCCGGCTCTGTGGTGTATTTTATATTCGCAACACGGTTGCAGTTTTGGTAAATGAATTGATTACTTACCCAACGTTCGGGAAGTAAGTCCATCTATTGAGTCGGCATAAGCAACATGGGCTCAGTGGACGTCCATGATAGTGTAAGTGGCTCAGTGGGAGTCCATCAAATGCATAAGTGGCTGAGTGGCAGTCCAGCATAAGGTCCTATTACGACCAGGGTGATGACCAGTGGGGAATTCGTCCATTTACTAGTAGAAAAGGTTACTTATGGGTATCTTTGCCTGATCAGCAAGATATCTGGTTTATGCCAAAATTCTTTTCCTTTCCAAATTTATTGGATATTGCAATTCTGTTCATACTTTACATGACAGAGGTTTACAGGAAATATATAAAGAAGATGTATATGTGGATATATATATATATATATCAGAACTAAATGAAGTATATCATAACTTCATTTCCTTTAATTATATTTCAAAGGTTGAATCTATTCAAATCTTGTCTTATAGTCTCATCTATGGGATGAATTTTTGAAACTGATTATAACTTGAACGGTGGTAGTTCAAGTAGTATTTGGGAAAGATATAAGTATATTGGGGTATCTTGTAACTTCATCTTTCAAACTTATATCTAGTTAATAATTGTCTTATGAATGACAAAGATTTTCAGAAAAATGTTGAGACAAGGTTAGATATATTAGATCACCTTGCAACGATACTTTTTATACAGTTATAAACTGGAACTTTGTGTATATTATGCATGGAAGAGGACTTCCAAGTTTTTGAAAAGTATATATGTATATATATATACTGACTATTTTGCGACTTCATCGCATTAAAATATCAAACTTGGTTCATTTCTTTTGATCGAGACTTTCATGAGTACTATGAGAAGGCTCATATATTGTTAATCATTATATATATTATTTTGGTGGGCTTGCTGCTCACCCTTGCTTTCTTCTTTAATCACACAACATCAGATAGATAAGATGAACAGGACCAAGCTCCCAATTCGCAAGCGGATAGGAAACGTTCCGCAGCTTTCTGGAAGCGTTGAGGCCGCTGTAGCTGAGGTAGAAATTACCAATAGGCTAAGTTTTCAACTAATAATGTACCAGACTTATGTATATTATGAATTGTAATAATGGCAAAGAAATGTAAATTTATCCAGAAAACCTTTTAAGGTGTATTGACATATAATTGTGGAATAAAACGACTTGTGATTATTTGTGGATATTCATCTCTGAGACTATAACTTGTGGTGTGTGTGTTTATTGTGGGGTCACAGTACAGAGTAGTTGATTGTGTATTAAGATTGGGTGTTATTAAGGGAAATGGATCTCGTGACAACCCGGATCCCCGACCCCGGATTTGGGGGTGTTACAGAAATGGTATCAGAGTTAAGCGTTATAAACCTCAGAGATGATGTGACGTTAAGATAATAAGTTCGTTAAGATAATAAGAACTCTTGCCAAGTTCATAGTCGGGCTACCTAACGTAGTACTGACAGTTAAAACCCTTATGGGAACCCCTATAAATATCGTGATAGTAGCGTAGTTCGTTATCGTACATGGTAGCGGGACTCCGAACCCTGAGGTTGAGGAGCAACAGTGCGATGATGTTTATTACTAATTGGAGATCGGATTGTGGATCCGATAGAGTGTCCTAAGGCAGGACCGGATGATGTTGATATTGAGGATGTAGTGATTGAGGATGTTGTCCTAGATGGGATTGTTGCTGAGGAGGATCTCGTGGAAGATCCTAACAAGAATGAATAAAGGACCACTGAGGAATTGATGACCATGGTTAGGGAAACTACCAGAGGTAGGATTGGCCGGTCACTACCGGAGGTTCGTTCAAGTTTGTAAAGATAGTAGCCCCTTTAACGTGGCTTACTCATAAGACTGAGAAGTTCGAATAGACAGAGAAATGCGAGAACAGCTTTTAAGAACTGAAGCAAAGGTTGGTGACGACCCCTATGTTGGCGTTGCCGGATGGAAAAAGGAGATTTTGTGATTTGTGAGTGACGCTTCGCATAAGGAATTAGGGTGCTTCTTATATAGCACAGCAAGATAATCTCGTCTGCGTCAAGACAATTAAGGGAATATAAAATTCGATATCCCCACCCATGAGCTTGGGCTCGTGGCAATAGTTTTGCCCTAAAGATTGGAGGCAATATTTGTATGGAGAGGAGTGCGAGATTTACCTAAGCCATAAGTACTCTAGTACATTTTCCCGTAGAAAGAGCTCAATATACGCCAGAGGAGGCAGTTAGAGCTAATCAAGAATTATGAGTGGGAGATTCTTTATCATTCGGGGAAAGCCAATGTGGTGGCTGATGCCCTTAGTAAAAAGGAGAGACTCAAGATGATAATGTCTTTGGGAGAGTTGATAAGAGATTTTGAGAAAATGGAAATAGTAGTGAAGGTAACCGGAGCCGGTACCGAAAAGCTGTTTGAGATTGCAATAGAGACCGAATTATTGGAAAAGAGCATATTGTGCCAGAAAAAGGTGATGAATGAAGGCAGAGAGCCAACAAATAAATATGAGATTAATACCGAGAAAGATGATAAGGGAATAATGAGGTATTCCTATAGAATTTGGGTTCCGAAAGTTCAAGAGCTTAAGGATGAGAACTTAGATGAGAGCCATAGTTTGAGGAATAGGATTTAGGGCAAACCCAGAATGTGATAGTCAGGGAGGTTGCCATCAAGAAAGAAAGAACCCATAATATAATAGAGTGGAAAACAAGGTTTTTAATGTATAAGATAACCCCGATTATGGGAGAAGGTTGAAACATTTCATACTAAGGAAACAGAAAGTCGAGTAAGGAAAGGAGACCCGAGACGGTACTCCTATACGGAAATTCATGAACCTGTCTAAACAGAACTTATATTTTATTCCCAACCACCACCTTGAGGAAACAATGTGGTGTGAAATTCTTTCAGGACCTCTAAGTCGCTAAGCTCTCAGAGTTCCAAGGAACAAGCTGACCCAGTCGAGGCAAGAGCCTGGCTAAAGGAAATATAGGAATCATTTGAGATTCTAAATGATTGACGAATCACAAAAGACTATTTTTATCACTTACCCTCCTAAAAGAGAGGCCACCTGCTGGTGAAAGACCAAGAAAGGCACGGAGCCAGAGGTTAGAATAAACTGATTTAAGTTTAGTCAATTATTTTCGGGAAAGTAATTCCCAAGGTTATGGAGATAGTGTAAAAGCTTTAGAGTCAGAACAAAGGCAGACGAGTATGATAAATTATGAATCTAAGTTGTAAAAGTTGTCAAGATTCGTTCTGAAGACACGAATCCAGAATGACGGGATGTTTGAAATCAATGCTTATATTGTGATTGGTTTGTGAAATAATGATAAGAGAAAGGAAAAAAAAAAGAAACTGAAGTGGAAAGGAATATAAAGGCAATAGAGTTTGAGGAATGATAAGGGAGTTGGGTATGAGGAAACCCTAAAGACTCATAGCAATAGAAATAGAAAAGTATGTAATTGTCAGGATGATGAAGATCCATCATGAGTTAAAATTGATGGTTGAAGGCATAAGAGATACATATATTGTACCCCCTTTAAGTTGGGAGGATTCGAGGAAACCTTGAAATAGTTCGAAGGATAAATAATGAGACGCGGATAGACTGAGGAGACAAGGAAGTAAGAAATTAGGAAAAATTGGATGAAGGAAGTGACCTTCAAGAATGTGAAGCGTAAGACCGGTGGCTCGATACCCAGAAAGGGAGACGCCAGGTATGAAAGATATCCCAACATTGAGGTAACTGTTGAGATAAACAATAAAAGTAAATAAGGAATTATTAAGAAGAAGTTCACGTTGAACATGACCAATATCTTCCAGAACATCCATGTTATCATTACCAAATCAGGAAAGAAAAGCGTATGACCATTGTTATATTTTGGAAGCCATATGGATTGACCTCAATTTGAATAAGGATGCTATTATGAAGTTAGGTATAGACTATCGAGGTGGGAATGATGAATAAGATAATCTATCAAGGATATATGACTTGGTTTATCCATGGATGGATGCATGTACCTTTTCAAAGGTGGAATTAAGGATAGAACATCGGTAACTTAAAATGAATCCTAGGGGAATGCATAAAGGTTGGCATTTCACCCTTAATAGGGATAGTATGAAATTTGACAGTATGAATTGGAAAGGATTAAGGTAATAACAACCTTTAAGGATCAGTGGAGAAATTTTTCAGAAGTATATAGACAATGGTTCTAGTAATAGTAAATGGTATCTTGATATGCCCTGTATCTAGGGAATACAGGAGGAACGATTCAAGGAAAACCTTAGGGGTTTTACAAGGAGAAAGGTAATATTCAAAATTCTCAAGAATAGAAATTATGATAAAGGAAATATGACGTAATTATAATGATGCCAAGTGGGGCACGTGTTAAACCACGAGAAAGTATGGATCGAACCAGTAATGGTCGAAATTGTTCAGGGCAATTAGGACTTAAGATAAAAGATGTTCTAATTATGATTGAGAGTCAGTCGTGACAGTGATTAACCTCTAAAGACTGAGGCAATAACTTATGGAAAAATGGTGATATTTTTTTTTTCTTCTCACCAGATTTTAAGGAAAACATCTTCACAAAAGCAGTGATTGAAATAAGGTAGAAAATTTATTTGGAGGTGGTTAAAATGACATTGACTGTAAGGAAATTTTACCATCAGGAAAGGCCAAAGAGGTGGCCGACACTTTAAATGTAAGAGGATAATTATAGGCGCTTGTGCCAAAGGAATACAGTGATGATGGTTAAAGCTATGAAGCTTGTATTATGGTTTGGAAGATTGACATTCCTTCTGATGACTGTGCAATACCCGACCGTAATAGTAGTTTGTAAAGGTGTAATTCGTGTAATCGCCATGAACGGGCTATCTATCTTAGAAGGTCCTATCTTGAGATAAGCCAGAACCATATTTCAAAAAGGACTAAACAAACCTTTGAGTTAAGTCTTCTATTGAAGGCATATGATTAAGAATGGTATTAACCTGCTATCGTTGCTTTGAGCGAAACTCTTCTGCAATTTTATCGGCTTCATGTCATGTATGTATGTCAGAATCAGGAGTGTACTCCATGAATCATGAATGGTGATTATGTTACCTCCTTAGAAGGATTTGATACGACATGTATGGACTCCGTATGGTTAGATATTAAGACTTCATGGAAAATGAATGACTACAGTAGGTCAGTGGTGGACCATAGTAAGGCAGCAATGATTCTGTGAGTAATGAGCTGATTACAACCGTGAGAGTTGTATTGGGATGGGTGTTGAGATTGAGTACCACTAATCGGGTCGTGGTAGTGTATAAGTTATTATTGATAGACTAAGTAAGTAGAGTATCTACCTATTGAATATTTACTCCTTCTTAGCAATAGAGAGTCGTATTACTATATGAGGAAGGTTGCGGTGCGAGCATAGAATCCTAGTAACGGTGATATATAGAATGAGATCCCAGATTCGATTTTCGATGTCGAGGGAGTTTCAAAGGTAATTGTGTATAAGCTCGAGGAAGAGCATGGGTCCATAGAATGATGGACGGAATATAAAATATTTAGGCATGTGAAATACGATGTTATAATACTTGATGTTGATATAAATACATATATGTTTTGTTCTCCTATGACAAACCTCTATAGTTCAGAGGTAGGTTCCAAGCCAGATATTTTGTGGCAGTATATTTTTTCATATATACAATTCTCTTCAATTCGTTCTTTTCTCTTCTTTTCATTTCAGGTAAGCTGAGAAGAACAACCCTTCCAGAAAGGGGAGGTATTGCCGAATGACTATCTATCTGTGTGATAGAAGCCTATTAGGATACCATCTATTGTTTAATTGCTTATCAAGTACTAAAGGCTGGCCACCTTCTGTACTAACTATGCGATATAACAAGTGTTCATGATCATAGTGATCTCTCAACAAATTCCTTTACTTCTATATGAAGGATTAAGCTTTCGAAAATAGAAACAGCTGAAAAAGGAGTAATAAAGTTTTGGTAGTATTCGGAATGGAAACACATTCGTGATACTAAGGTTGACGTGGTTATTAAAAGGTTATAGAACGCTAACGAGCAAAAGTATAACCAGTATAATATTAGGAACGGAAGGTGATAGCGATTACGAACTGGAAAAGAATGGGTATTGAGAAGCAAAAGCTATAATGATTAGAAGCTATGATGAGAGTCTGTGTAATAGACTTGAAAGAATTTGGAATGATCACTTAACGCGGATTAAGTTATCTTACGACAATAGATCATATGTCAGTAGTGAGGTATCGCCTTCTGAGATCCTTGAGGGAAGACAATGTCGATCTCCCTTATGTTAGGATGAAGTTGTAGGGCGCAAGATGCTCGGACCCGCAGTAGTCCAAAGGACCAGGGATATAATAGATCTAATCAGAGGACGACTGGTAGTAGCCAGGAAGGACATAAGAAGTATGTCGATTTGACACGAAAGGACAAAGAATAGGAAGGAGGCAACCTTGTATTGTTAAAAGTATTCCCTTGAAAAGAATTAATGAGATTCGGAAAGAAAGGAAAGCTAAGTCCACCAATTGTTGGACCCTTGGATATATTAAGAAGTATTGGGAAGTTAGCATATGAGCTAGCCTTACCCCAGAACATGTAGCAAGTCATAACGTGTTTCACGTATCAATGTTAAGAAAGTGTAATTCGGATGCTAGACAAATAGGGGCATATGAGCGCATAGACATACAACCAGACGTAACCTATATGGAGCAACCAGGAAGGGTATAGATTAAGAAGGAACGAGTGCTTAGGAGAAGGGTTATCAAACTAGTAAGAGTTTGATGGTAGAACCACAATGTGGGAAAATTGACTTGAGAGTTAGAAAGTGCAATACTAAGAAGGTATCCCTATTCATTTCTATCTGATTCCGGGACGGAATCCTTTTAAGGAGGGGAGACTGTAATAACCCCAATTTTTGGGAAATTTTGAAACCCTTATGAATAGTGTTTTTGCTGAATGAGAAAACTTTTCATGCCACACTATGTAGGGGTTCTGATATGGATATTCTGAGATTTTATTAGTACTTTATATGGGATATAAGTGTATGTAAAGATCGTCAGAATCCAAATCCGAACACTTTGATTTTCCCGGAAATACACTAGATACAGAGAGAATTGAGTATAAGGTAACAGGATAAAAAGGATTTAAATTAAAGGATTATAATAGAGGATCATAAAAAGGAATATAATGTATTGAGAAAGGTTAAGGGAACCTAAGTAATAAGATCCCGGGTATGATCCTTCAAACGATAAACGAGAACGAAAGTTAAGCGAACCGTATAACAGATCAGCGGTCATTAGGCAAACAATTAGGAAGTTAATCAAAGGGATTAGAGAGAGAGTGATGTCACCCAACCAATGAGAAGAGGACAAGGAGGGAAGGATGACATCACCACATGACATAGGCATGACATGGGAAGGAAGGAGGTGTGGTTGAATGAGAACCACACAAATTCAAGGGCAACAAGGTAATTGACTAAATCAAACACAAAACCAATCAACCAAGCCAAGCAAATCACTTTCATCAAAATCAAAAAAAAAAAACCAAGGCATTGTTCTTCATGCTCTCGGCCCTTTTCTTAAAAAAATGAAAGTCCAAGCTCCTCCACTTACTATTTAGCAAGGTAATTATCTAAGCTTCCCCATGGATAGTTACATACTTCCTATAAGTTTAAGCTTCTAATTCCAAGCCAATTTTTTTCTATAAATCATGAAAGAAGATGGTGAATAGTGTTTTTCAAGAACTAAAATTTGTGTTCTTGAAGTTTTGTTTAGATTAAGCTTGGATAAGGACTTTAAGGGTGATTGCAAGCCATTCTCTTGATTCTCCACTCTTCAAGGAAGGTATATCATCTCCAAACCCTAGATTCCTATGTATTATAAGATGATTTTGATTAGTAGGATGATATTGTAGCTTGATGTTGGTGATTTAGAGTTTGGGATTGAAATGGTATTGAATCGGATTGGTAAATGTTGTTGTTTTGATTAAAAGATTGTAGTATAGTTAAATTCAAGCTTAGGCATAAGTATGAATGTTAAAATTGAATTGGTTGGGGTTGTTATGATGTGATAAGGATGGATGTTGGTTGTATGTTGGATTGAGGTTGAATTGGGTTGGTTTTGAATGGTTTAAAATTGGGAAATCGCGTAAACATAGCCGTCGTAACGTCCGATTTTCTTTAGACTGTTTTTGTGCATAACATTAGGACCCGAGAACCCCCTGCTAGATTTTGACCATTGCCATGTTTAGATAGCTCATGTTACGAGCTTCGTTTTGATATATAGTTCGTTCGATTCCGATGCACGGTTTAGGAGAAACGACCGTTTCAAGTCACGGCGTTTCGCGAACGAAACTTTTCCCCTCGCCTTACTTTGAAACATAGGTTAAAGACCAAAAAGGACTAATTGAAGTATGAAACATTTATGGTAAGTGTGTTAGGCAGTTGGTAAGACACTCGCGAAGGAATCGCCTTAAAACTCATAAAGGTTAAATTATTAAAAATGGTGGAGCCGAGGGTACTCGAGTGACTTAAGTGAATCAGTAAGCGCAAAATAAGCGTTAGAGTCTAAGTTAGTTAAAGTATAGATTTACAAGTGACTTTGGTTTAATTCCAACTTACTTGTTGTTTATAGGTTACCAAACTCGTCCCGAGCCATTCGTAACCCCCAGTCACTCAGGCAAGTTTTCTACCCGTTATAACTGTTGTGGTGATGAGTATATGTATTTGCATTATCTTGCGATAGATGCATGTTGGTTAATTAGCAAATGTTGCAATATATTGAAGCATGCTGCTATGGTATATATATATATGCATGCCTGTTTCGCATTCTTTCCATATATATATCTGTTAATTCAGTTGATAATATCTATGCTAGAGGATAGCGATAATTTGCATATACCCTTAGTACAGGGACCCAAAGGTGAAAATATTTTCTAAAACCGGGAGTCGAGGATCCCGAGTAGATTTTGTATATATGGATATATATATATATACTTATATATATATATATGGTCATAGTTTTCAAAACTATTAATCGAATATGGTTTATTCGATAACTTTAACTTTATTTTATTATTGAATATTATTTCGAATATTATTCGAAGGCGTATGACTCATTTATATTAAATGAATATTATTTTGAATATTCATTCGAGGACTTATGACTCCTTTTATTTTATTATTTGAATATTATTTGAATATTCATTCGAGGGCTTATGACTCTTTTATATTATTTAATGAATATTATTTTGAATATTCATTCGAGGACTTATGACTCCTTTTATTTTATTATCTGAATATTATTTGAATATTCATTCGAGGGCTTATGACTCTTTTATATTATTTATTGAATATTATTTGAATATTCATTCGAGGGCTTATGACTCAGTTTATATTATTTAATGAATATTATTTGAATATTCATTTGAGGATCTATGACTCCGATTATTTGCTGAGATATATTCTTTATTTTATTAAAGAATAAGGTGTCAATAATCAAACTTATTTTCGATTATTCAAATAAATATAGTACTTTCATATAAGTATATCTTTGGTTATTTAATACTCGTTTCAAGTATAAGTTTTAATACTTCTACTTCAATTATTTTTATAAAGATTATTCTTTATGGGAATATTATTTAAATATTAATATTCAGACATTTTCTAAATATTCTGGGGACTGATTTACTTCATTAAATCAGCTTTACTCCAAACACTCTTTAAAGTGTTTTCGAGTCTTCAAAATGATTTTTAAAAAGTTAGAGCGGATCCCAAAACTCATTTTTATATTTAAGATCTTCCTTTTTAAGGGGATTTAAATACTCGCTCAAAACCTAAGGGATCCGGCTCTGTGGTGTATTTTATATTCGCAACACGGTTGCAGTTTTGGTAAATGAATTGATTACTTACCCAACGTTCGGGAAGTAAGTCCATCTATTGAGTCGGCATAAGCAACATGGGCTCAGTGGGCGTCCATGATAGTGTAAGTGGCTCAGTGGGAGTCCATCAAATGCATAAGTGGCTGAGTGGCAGTCCAGCATAAGGTCCTATTACGACCAGGGTGATGACCAGTGGGGAATTCGTCCATCTACTAGTAGAAAAGGTTACTTATGGGTATCTTTGCCTGATCAGCAAGATATCTGGTTTATGCCAAAATTCTTTTCCTTTCCAAATTTATTGGATATTGCAATTCTGTTCATACTTTACATGACAGAGGTTTACAGGAAATGTATAAAGAAGATGTATATGTGGATATATATATATATCAGAATTAAATGAAGTATATCATAACTTCATTTCCTTTAATAATATTTCAAAGGTTGAATCTATTCAAATCTTGTCTTATAGTCTCATCTATGGGATGAACTTTTGAAACTGATTATAACTTGAACGGTGGTAGTTCAAGTAGTATTTGGGAAAGATATAAGTATATTGGGGTATCTTGTAACTTCATCTTTTAAACTTATATCTAGTTAATAATTGTCTTATGAATGACAAAGATTTTCAGAAAAACATTGAGACAAGGTTAGATATATTAGATCACCTTGCAACGATACTTTTTATACAGTTATAAACTGGAACTTTGTGTATATTATGCATGGAAGAGGACTTCCAAGTTTTTGAAAAGTATATATGTATATATATATACTGACTATTTTGCGACTTCATCGCATTAAAATATCAAACTTGGTTCATTTCTTTTGACCGAGACTTTCATGAGTACTATGAGAAGGCTCATATATTGTTAATCATTATATATATTATTTTGGTGGGCTTGCTGCTCACCCTTGCTTTCTTCTTTCATCACACAACATCAGATAGATAAGATGAACAGGACCAAGCTCCCAATTCGCAAGCGGATAGGAAACGTTCCGCAGCTTTCTGGAAGCGTTGAGGCCGCTGTAGCTGAGGTAGAAATTACCAATAGGCTAAGTTTTCAACTAATAATGTACCAGACTTATGTATATTATGAATTGTAATAATGGCAAAGAAATGTAAATTTATCCAGAAAACCTTTTAAGGTGTATTGACATATAATTGTGGAATAAAACGACTTGTGATTATTTATGGATATTCATCTCTGAGACTATAACTTGTGGTGTGTGTGTTTATTGTGGGGTCACAGTACAGAGTAGTTGATTGTGTATTAAGATTGGGTGTTATTAAGGGAAATGGATCTCGTGACAACCCGGATCCCCGACCCCGGATTTGGGGGTGTTACATTTTTTCTGGCCTACTTTGTTTAAGGATGCTCATCGGTTCGTTTTAAGGTGTGATCGTTGCCAAAGAGTGGGAAATCTTACGAGAAAGGATGAGATGTCGTTAAATGTGATGCTTGAATTCGAGGTCTTTGATGTTTGGGGAATCGATTTCATGGGGCCTTTTGTCTCGTCCTGCAATAATCAGTACATCTTGCTGGCAGTCGATTATGTCTCAAAATGGGTAGAAGTCAAAGCTCTACCGACGAATGATGCAAAGGCAATGTTGAATTTTCTTCATAAGCAGATTTTCACACGGTTTGGAACGCCACGAGTAATCATAAGTGATGAAGGGTCACATTTCTGCAACCGTAAGTTTACCTCTATGATGCAGCGCTACAATGTGAATCATCGAGTTGCTACTTCCTATCATCCGCAAACAAATGGTCAAGCGGAAGTGTCTAACAGAGAGATCAAGCGCATTTTAGAGAAGGTTGTTTGTCGGAAGCGCATTTTATACCACTTAGAACGTCTTATAATAGCTTGAATTGGTGTCTTGAAATCAAGTATTTTGTGTATTTGATGCGTTTTTCTAGTGTCTGTGCATTTCAGGGTATTAGTTGCATTTCGGGAGAGAATTCATCAATAATAAGCTTTGGCATGTGTTTAGCATTGCAAGTGGGAAGATAGGAGCAGATTGCAGCGAAGAAACGGAGCAGAAACAGGGAATTTTCCAGAAGGGGTCTGAGCGCCCGCTCAGCTCTGCTGAGCGGCCGCGCAGGAAGCTGAGCGCCCGCTCAGGAATGCTGAGCGGCCGCGCAGGGTCGTAATTTCAGAATAAATATTTTAGACTCCTATTTCTGTTTGGCTTCCAACTTCTGAGTTATCTGGGTTTTATGGGACTCCTATATAAGTAGATTTCAGAGACGTTTCAAAAAGGTTGGATCGTTGTATTAATCAAGGAGCGAAGGAGATAAGGAAGAAGACCGTTTTAGCACACCACAACGAAGAAGAAGCATATTTTCTTGTGATTCTTTATTTCGTTGTAACGTTGGATGCTAGTTTTCTTTACTTTGAACCTATTTACTCTTGTGATGTACTCTGGTTTAATATAAGTAGTTTAGTTATTATTCTCTTGTGTTTATTTATCATGTTTTCATATGAACCCATGATGACGATGAGTGCTATCATGGGCTAATCGTGATCATGGGATCGTAACGGATTTACTATGGAGTTCTTTAGTTAGTTGTTTAATACCTTAGTGTGTGATGATTGTATGATATCTAGTATTGGTTGTGCGTATTCGTCTTATGTGCGTCGCGAACATATAAGATAGGGTGTTAATCTCTTGTGAAGCGACGGTGGATCTTGAGATTTAGAACTTGCCATGCTAGCATAGGTTCATGTACGAGTATGCATGATTAGTGGGTAACTCTAACCGTTTTATTCGCCCTGTGTAATCAAAAGGAATAACTTGTGCTTAAATCGTTATGTTGTCAATTTCTGTAGACATATAGGGACTCAACACAATTGATGCATATTCAACTTCTATCTTAATTGTGGATGTTTGGTAGAATGGTATTAGTACAATAAAAGTTGGCTTTTATCAGTTTCGTATTATTCGATTAATATCATCACTGTTGCATGCTAAGGGTAATAACAATAGCTATTGAAGGAAGTAGTAATGAAGTTGTGATCTCATGAGTGTTTTAATATTGTTAGTTTAAGTGTTAATTAAGTGCGTAATTCTAGTAGTTAATTGTAGTTAATAATTAGTTAATCAAATCTAAGTGTTATTGTCTAAACATTGAGAAGTAATCATACATTGGTGAATGAGTTTAATAGAACATAATTAGTCTGAGTCTCTGTGCGAACGAACTAGAAAGTATTCTATATTACTTGCGAACGTGTATACTTGCGTATGTTATTAGCGCGTGTTTTCGCCCTAACACGTGTGTATGTATGTGTTGCCATAAAACGGAGCCACCACCATCGACGGTGGTGGCGGATCGGTGGTAGAGAGGGAAGAAAGAAAGAGAAACTAGATCTCGAGAGAGAGAAGGAGAATGAGAGAGACGAGACCGAGAGAGAGAACTGATCAGAGTTTGATCGGAAAATGAATTCGGAAATGATTCTGGAAAAACTAATTGGGCAGAAGTATAGATCGGGGTATGGGTAATAAAAATTGGGGAAGAAAGTTGATTTTGGAGGGAGCCGGAATTTGGCCGAACTACCTCCGGCCGGTGACCACCGCCGGCGACCTCCATGGTTGCTGTTGGGGGGTTGTAGAGTGAGGGAGAAGGAAGGGAGAGTAAGGGCATATCAGTCTTTAATAATTAATAAATTGATTTATTATTAATAATAAAAGGGAATAGATAAATAAATAAGAAAATTGAAGTTAAAACTTTATAAATAGGAAATGGTGGAATTGAGTAGTTTTTGAATAATTTGGAATTTAATTAATTGGTAGTGATGAGAGAATATTAAATTATTCACGAAATCATTTAAGAGAATTATTTAACATATTTTGGAATGAGCATAATTAAATTATAAGTTGAACTTTGGAGGAGTATCGGATTGTGAAGAATTATTATATTGCGTTTAATTTTTAAATGAATAACTAGCATAATAACCCGTGCGAGGCACGGATCATAATCTAGATTTTTTTTGTACTCCTATACAATTTTATATTAACAACATTCTTGATTATTTTCTTATTAGTAAATATTCTGTAACGTATAAGATATATCAAATATATGTTGAGTTTTTATCAATTTGTATGATTTTCATGTAAGACATTAACAACGTAAATAACATTTAGTCAAGTTATATTATTTTTTATTTGTGTCGTATAATTTATATATAATGAATGAATACAAATAGGGTAGTCTATTTGTACGTTTAAATGAAAATATTTTAAAGTTAATTCATAAAAAAAATTCAGTATGTTCATAAAAATTAAACTAAAAATTAACATATATATTTAATGCAGGGTCGAATAAATTTTTTGAGTTTTGATAAAATAAATCATGAGTAATATGTTTTCGCGACTCTACCACCCAGTAAATTATGTTAAGATATTTTATTAATAAAGTTAATACTAATTTATAACTACCTTAATTAATTTAAAAGGATTTGTAATGTACAACTAAAGTCGTCAAGATCTGCAATCGTATATTCAACAAAGTATAATTTAAACACTACCTTTAATATAAGTTGTTTTTTGATGGAAAATGTTTATTTTTTAGATTTAACGTATATGTTGATATTATGGCATTACTAATGTATTAATTCATTAACTAAAGTTGACACAACCCAGTTTTAAATCTATTGTACAAAGTTAATTTAAAAGATGTCAGATTATTGTTAATGTCATAATTTATCCATTCAAAATTGGCATAATTCACCTAATTTTCAACACATTAAAAATACTAATATTTAATTGATCATTCTCATTTTCACAACATAAAATACTTTTGTTACTCTCTTCTAGTGTATCAATAAATCTGAATACAACATTAACATTGAATCTTCTAAAATTAATAAAGATAAAGTATGTTCGTGTGTATATATGCGAAATATTGTTTGTTATATTTTTGAGTAGATTATGCTAGCCTCATTTATTTATATGGTAGATATTTTTGTTATGTATATGTATAATGATAGCCAATAAATTACTCAAATAACATTCATTTATAATTATTCAGAACTTATAATTATCTAATATGTAAATTACAATTATTTATATATTATAATTATAGTAGCACTAATAATAAATTTATATTTAATTTTACTTAACAGAGCATCAGTCATTGATGCTAAAAGTAATTCATATATCATAAAAACTAACTACTGATATTCACATGCTTTTTTTCAAGATTTTAAAAAGAAATTTGTACTAATATCATTACTGATATTGTTTTCAAGTTTTTTTCGTATATGATTCTAAATTTTTTTATAATAACTTGATATCATTGTATATTATTTTTCTAAAATTAAATATTTTTCAACTCCTGGTTTTTTTAAAATATTAGTTGAACTCGTGCAAAAAAGAAGAAATATATTAGTTGAACTTTTTAATCCTTTTAAATTATCGACTAATATTTTTTTTAGATAGCATAACATGGATTAAATTAAATGATACAATACATTTTAGTTTTAACCTTTTTTCTAATAAAATATTAAAGTAATTCGAAATAGTTGTATGATATTTTCCAGCATTAAATATTATTTTCGTAAAATTATTATTGCCCATCTGAAATATTTTTTTTCAAAATATTGGATTTTATAATTTTTTATGTTTCTTATATAAATATATGTGAGTTAAGTTCTATTTAATCCTTATTTTTGTTGAGTACGGGAGTCCACATATGTTCTGCATTTAGGTAGTACATAAAATATTGTAAAACACATTATAATGCGAATCATGTTCTACAAACATCACTATTTTAATGAAAGTCTTTCAAATCTAATATATTTGACAAACTGAATATTGTATAACATATGATTCTATATAGAACATGATTAGTTTGTAGAACATACATCTTCACGTTGTAGAACAAGTACATGTTCAACTTGTTTAACATTAATGATACAACACCATAATACACGTTCATATCCTGGAGTTTATTATTTTAGTTTTTAAATTAATAAAAAAAATTAAAGATGAACCATTAGATTTGATTGTAATATTAATTTAGAATTTTGGACTCGAGAACTCTAAAAAAGAAAAAAAGACTCCATAGATAAGATTACTTATAATAACCATATCAAATTTAACAATTTAAAGTTTATGATCTCTTTCACAAATATCTGAATACAAATATATTTTTAATTAAATAATGCAATAAATAATCTATATTTTTGATGAATAAACATCAAATATCTTATCATTTTTTAAATAACATGTTAATGGAAAATCTAATTTTTACTATTTAGTTGTGTAATTTTTTTTTTAAAGATAATGAAAAAAGTAGGACTTTGGTAAACTTTTTCTAAATTCACCATACTTGAATAATTTCATATACATAATTCTTTTTTATGTAAAATGTTAAACAAATAATTAGATTTAGTATACGTTGTAATTTTAACGGATCTTTTGACATCTAATGTCAAATTCCGAATATATTTAAATGTTAGACAAAGTCCTAAAACAATAATGTACAACTGGTCAGTTAGTAATTTTGAAACATATTATAAATTGAATTGATCGTATAAAAACCTCAAAAAATTAATTTTTATTTATATGAGATTTTACAAAATATTTTATATTTACTAAATCTAGACAGTAGCAATGTATTTTCGACCGGTCAGGTCATATAGTCAAATTTCGAGTATTTTTTTGAAAAAAAGTAAAGTAATTTTGATACATATTATCAATTGATTTTATTCGATAAAAACCACAAAAATATTAATTTTTATTGACATAAGATATCACAAAATTTCCCCTTATTGGTAAGATTTTCTCGTCCAACTCGTAATTAAATTTAAATCTAGATAGTGACAATATATTTTCGACCGGTTCATGTAGTCGTAATGGGTGAAGTTTTGATTTTGATTTCGAAATAAACTGAAATACACTAATTAATTATGACCCTAACTTATCTAAATATGTGATATACATATATATTCTTCATATATAAGTGTATCTATGTTCAAAAAAAATTAAAAAAATAATTATATGTACAATTTATTTATTTTATTAAAAAATATATATTAAAAATGCATGAGGCATATTTCTTAAACTAAAAAGTATTTAATAATTAAGGTAATGATTCGTTTATATATTATTCTTAACTTTATATCTTAATTTCAATTCTTTAAAACTAACTCTACAAATATTTTAATAATTATGTTTTTTAAATAAAACCTGTAATTATGTTTAAAGTTAAATAAATTATCATTATTTACGACACTCACATATTATGTGTATGAGTAAAAACACAAGTAACGATGTGGTGTAGTGGTAAGAAAATGTGTATGTGAAGAGAAAGACTTAGGTTCGATTCCCACAAATAATATTTTTTTATAAATACTAAGTGAAGGACAAAATCGTCATTTCACTGATATTAAAAGTCTCACTAATTTTATAGGCATGTTGGGCTATTATATATAGAAGAGAAGAGATTGTTATTTAAGAAAGAACGGTTAATCGAGAACATGTATCATAATTGTTTATAAAAAGAGATAACAACCGAATTAATTCTAGGCCTTTAAAATAACTTAGTTGAGTTATTTTTAGATATTGCATATTATTTTAAAAACTTAAGAAAAGAGAAATAATGTGGTAGATATTATCTAGTATCAAGTATATCAATAGATTACTTAAAGGATTAAGTAATTCTTTTTCCGAGACTAGATAATTCTCTCAATATATAATAATTTATTTTTAGTTTCAATGAATACGAGTTGCTAGTACTAGAATTCGAGGAAATAAACATTTGAGTTAATAACAAGAATACTCTTTACGGTTTACAAGAGAATATATTTTGAGGTAATTATACTAAAATATTTTGACGTGATTTATTATTTTAGAAATATTCCCGAGATGGAATTAAATAAAGCGAGAAGGTGAACTAAATATCGTAAGCAAGGCAAGTTTTCTCTGCTCTCTACCTATTTTTGACATATCTGTATGTTTTGCTTATTAATGGTAAATATTTACGGATTTAATATTGGAGACCTCGTTTGTGATTATTTTCTTTTGATGGAATTTCCTAAGTAAGACCCTTGCTAAATACTCTATTTATATAAAAAAAATAACTTGTATTTCCGTTTCTGACTGTTCCTATCATTCAGGACAGTTAATTTATTTCCTATCAGATGAATATAAATTTCAATGTTCATCTAAATTATTTCTAAGTTTTACATCGGTTTATCAGTCGGATCGATCATTTAATCCCTTTCCAATTTGAATTTATCTTTTATCAATTCATTGTACCCCTTCAAGATTTATGAATGATATATCAAACAAATATTCTATTTTTCTATTCCTATAGAAACTCCGTTGAATCTGTTTATGTTTTGGCACTATTCGAGATTTTGTTTGACATGATTATTCTCAATCGTTCGAGATAATCTATGTGCTTGAAGTTCATCGATATATTATTCATATCAATACCAAAGTGTTATTCTTATTAAATAGAGACTGGTTCATTATTCGATCCAGAATATGCGATATTTCTGAATATTCATGTGATGTGATGTGAGAATTGAATCGGGATGTGTTCATCTATACTGGTCAACGTGGGATTTGAACCACGGTAATATATTGTGACAGTCCGATATGTGGACATATTATTTGGCTCGAGTGTAGCCGAGGGTTAAGACGTTAACCCTTCTTTTATGCTAGCAAGTGTGTGTTAGGCGTTCTTATGACGAGCTGTGGTCGGGTGAGCGTAAAATTCACAGGGGAACGGTACATTGTGGTAGTTGATCGCATCATTGATGTACCAGGGATGGAAAATGACCAGTTAATTTTGAATCAAGTGGCATTGTGCCATATAAGAGCTTCTTTATTACAATTGTGAAGTGTTGTTGATTATTTCTTGTTGAATTTATAATTTTGTTTTTCTTAGAACTCATTATCATTATTTTATAATTTGATAGTCATTTATACTTGTTGAGCACTCGGTTGCTCACTCTTGTTATTCTTATATTCTCCAAAATAATGAAAAATGAGGTTAAAAACCTATCTAATCAGGCAAGACAGAGGAAATGGAAGAAGCACGCTTGATGTGGCAGCGTTTAGTCATTTAGCTAAATATTATTATGGTTTGTAATAACATATTTATACCATTCCCAAACTAGTAGCTTAAATCCCAGACTTGTAATAAGTTGTCTATCATGTATGCAATAAACAGCTATATGCGAGAGACTCAATCTTGAGATCTGTGGAGTGGCGTCCACAGTGAATGGTGTATTTGATTATGGTTGTAATAATAATACAGCTGTGTGAAACTTGATATCGTGACGGCCTGAATCCACGAAAGGGTGGGTTTGGGGGCATCACAAAGTTAGTAAAATCATTATTGATCGTATTTTTATTATAAAATTATTTTAATATACACACACAATTATGTGCGAGAAATTATTTAAATATATATATACAGCCTCGTGTCTCGCACGGGCTTTTACGCTAGTTTATATATTAAAAAAGGATCAGGGGCAAATTGAGCCAATAAAATAGCTATGTAGTTATGAATTTATCCTTATATATTGATAATTTACTAAAATGACACTCACATATAATTTGTGCTAAAATAAGATAAATATTTGCTAATGTTAAGATTCAAATCGTGATAACCTATTAGAAAGTTTATGTTATAACCATTATGCAACACGAATCTTTGAGTTAAGTTCAAAACTCTTACTAGAAAAAACGCATTCTCTCTTCTTATTCTATTTTTATATATTCTTTTAACTTATGAGTAAATAAAATGTTGATTATAATTTTATTTTAATAGTTATCATCGTTACATATAATTATAAGTTTATTTATCTTTTATAATTTTTTTGACCCTTAATTTTATTTGATTAAATAAATGTTAAATTTATTATTCTTATAATATTACTTTTATGTATTTTTTCTGAATTAGTCAATTTCTGTCAGTCGGGATACGAACAATAGAAGTTAGCTAACAACTCTATATAACTTATCTATTCTTTCTCGTCCGAGAGTAAGAGCGAAGCGAACATTATAGCTAATCTAGGGTTGGATGTATTATCCAAAGAATACACAAATTTGAGATCATTATAATTTTTAGTGGCCAGATTTGAATTTAATAAAGTTTTATTCGAATATAATTCAGTCTCGAATTTTACAAATCGGTTATAAACCATATTCAAACAAGTATTATATTTTTTTCTTATCCTAATCCAATAGCCTATGATACATCAAATCTGGGTCGAAGATTACCATCCATCAATAGCGGTAGAAATCTCCACAAATATTTGACAACAAAATATTAAAAAGTGTAAATTACACAGTTTATGATAAATAAATATTAAATAAATATTTTAAATTATATGACACAGAAGTTATAGTCCGGTACCAATTAAAAATTAATTTGGACTTAAGGTTCCATAGTCGACATGACAATTAAGTATAAAATTCTTGGTCTCTAGAACAGTATTTGATCGAATTTGAATGTAAACAAAGTTCATGCATGGTTCATTTTATTAAAATAATATGAGATCAAAAATAGACGGGGTAGAATAACTCTCGAATTAGGATTATTATTTTATCTTAATTAACGTTTCACCATATTTTGGTCATTTATAAAATGAAAATGAGACATATATCGTATTCTCATAACATATATAATTAGAGTCACCTGATAGTTTATAAGAAATTTCAACGTTAATGATTGATACATAAAATATAATATTAAAATATGATCTAATATAAATAACATTATACATGTAGCATGTAATATTATTTTATAAGTTATACATTTCTAAATTAAGAAAATTAGGACTAAAAATTATTATTAAATTAAACGATAACTATTGTTTACGTTAAATTCGTCATGTTTGTTTCTTATTAATACTAGCCTAAAACCCGTGCGATACACGGTTTTATTTAAATTTTTTTATTTTATTACTTTTATTTTAATATTATATTAATTATAGTTGTTAAAAGAGTAAGTAATAAGTTGTTTTTTAGCTCGATATCATTATATCGACCAACGAATTATTTTTTAATTTAATTTTTTATCTCGATTCAATAGTATAATTATTTTGACACCGTCAGTAGTATTCATTATTTTATTTTAGCACGAACACTGTCTATATCTACCCAAATACCATCTCATACTCGCCTACTGTATCCGGTTTTATATAACTTTGTTTAGGGGTTTCATAATTTTTAACGATAATATTATATAAGATCATTATTTTAAAATAATAAATTAATTAAGTGAGACAATTAAGTAATTTTAGAAAGTACCGACCGACTATCAAACTTTTAATGTTTAATGTAAACCCGTGCGATGCACGGTTGTTTTAAATAATTGTTATTTTAATATTAATATTCTATTAATTATATTTGTTACAACTGTAAGTATGTCTGAATAAGTAAAACACAATATATCTTTTATTATATCATAATACCTATTTTATAATAATTATGTTTTAGAAAAAAATAATTTAATAAACTCGCTAAAAAATATAGGTTCAATTCTTATCCGTAATAATTTACTATCAATGTTGGAGAACTATTCTCAGACAAAATATGTTTAGTTCAAACTTCGATGTTGATTTGGTTTATCAATATTAGTTTCAGAGTCGTGAACATGAATCATATCTAATTCACGATGAAACTCTCTTTTTCTCATCTATTCATTTGTAATATTACAAAAGATAATTATGTTATATTAATAAATTAACTAAGTTGAGTAATTATGTAATTTCAGCGAGTACCGATCGACTACCAAATTTTTAATGTTTTGTCTATTATATTTATACTAGCTTAAAACTCGTGCGATGCACGGATTGCCCAGATTTTTTTTAATATTATATAATTTTTTTTAAAAATATTTTGAATTCAATTCAAAATTTTGTTCATTTAAAACTTCAAATATTATGGCTTCATGATAATTATATTAGTAAATGTGTATGTTCATAACTTTTTAGAACATTTAAACTTATTTAAAGTGATAGCATTGCATTGGTAGATGAGTAAATATTATTATAATAAAATTATTATTTTATTGAAGGGAAAAATATAATGTCTCCATTATGTTGGGACCTTAAAAAAATATTATTTTAGCATGGTGATTACCTAATCGATTAACTGTAACTCTATAAAAGATATTTTAAAAAGACAATATCGATTGAACGATATAGTTTTATTGAGAATTCTATATGTATTTTTGAAAAATAATTTTATGTTTTAATTTAAATTTAATTTTTTAGTTCACATCAATAGGATACGAATTATACTTAATTTAATATTAATTTGATTTATCTCGGATAAATGGTTTACATTATTTTATTTTTGCCCAATGCCCAATACACCATCCAAGTAAAACTAATTATTTTTAGTTTAAATTTATTTATTTTTTTAAATCTGGATCAATAAGATAATTTTGATTTAGATTGAATAATTAGAATATATGATTTTGTCTTTGTTGGTCGAATTATATTTTTATTTTAGTTTTGTGTTAGTTTGAATCAATTGTATAATGTATTTTTTATCCAGAATAAATAAAATATATTATTTTGTTTATCCAAATTCATTAATATATTTTTTTAGAAGGATTGATAGTATTATTATTTTATCTTAACCTGAGTCACATTATATCAACTAAATCTTAATATTTATATTTACTTTGATTAAATTTAATTTAACCCGAAGTAGCAAATTAGAACAATATAGAATTCGATATGAATTAAAATTTAAATTGGTAGAAGAAGTTGAATTTAATATAAGTTATAATGATATAGAGTTCGATATAAAATAGAATTCAAATTGGTAAAATAATAGAGGAAGTTGACTTCAGTATCAATTAGAATTAGAATTGATCGATCCAATAATTAGAATTAGAATAATTAAGTAAGGCTAATTAAGTAATTTTAGCAAGTACCGACCGACCAACTACTAAACTTTTAATGTTTCATCTATTATAATATAGTATAGATTAGAGTACATATTGATAGATAGATAATCATTATATAATAAAAAGAATTGTCCATCATATTTTTAGAGAAAGATTTATTTTAGTTGGAGAAAATAAAAACGTCAACATGTTTTACTTTAAAAACGGTATAGATTAAAAAGAATTGTCAAAAATATATGTATAGAAAGAGTTGTTTTAGTTGGCGAAAATAAAAAGGCAACGAATTTTATTTATAAAGGTAATTGGTTATATATTAATTAAGTAAGGGTAATTCAGTAAATTATTGAAACTTTTTAAGAAAGGGCAATTATGTAATTAAATGAAGTACCGTATTAACCAAACTTTTAATGTTTTGTTTATTATATAATAATATAGACTATATCATAAAATATGTGCGATGCACGAATTATTTTTAATATTATATAATTTTTTTGAATTAATTTTAAAATAAAAATTTTAAGATATAAAATTATTTTATCTAAAATTTTTGGTAATGATTTGATAATAATTATAAATGTACACATTTGTATAAATTAGTGATATTTTTTAAATAAGTGGTATTTTAGTTAAAAATAAAATTGATAATTGAAAATTTTAATTTTTATTGATATTTATAGGTGTGTTCAGAAAAAATAATTTATGTTTTAATAAAAAGGTAATTTTAAATCATATCAGTACTATTCGAATTATTTTTATTTGGTTTTAATAAGATAATATGAATATTTTAAAATTTGAAAAAGTATGTCATTATATAAACCTAAACATTCTGACCGACTATCAAAATTTTAATAATTTTTGCTATTAGGGGTGTATCAGTATCCCCGTAATTCGACTCACTTTAATCATATATTCTATCTATCAATGAATTAAATAAACTTTAATTTATTCTTGGCAGGATCAACAATATAAGAATTTTATATAATTTGAATTTAATTCTTGATTTTAACGTAGACATGATTTTGTTTTAACCTCAGTGCCCGCTATATTTATATCAATCATCTAATTATATTTAATTTATTTTTAATTTTATTTTAGTCGAGGGTGAATATTATTTTGTATTAAATTCTAAAATTAATTAATAAAGCATCCGCAAGGGTTGACTCAGTTGGTTAAAGAGGGGATAACTATTCTCTTGGTCACATGTTCGAATCACGCAGAAGGAGAATTTATTATATGCCTCCTGAGTCACAGCATGTCGCTTAAATGTCGTTTACCTTGGTTCATGTGATTTGCATGCTATTGCGTGAGCCCGTATGATTTACCTCGTGCGCACCCGAAAGGTAGCGGCTGCGAGTTACCTACGATAAAAAAAATTAATTAATAAAGCCAAAGTATCGTAGTGACCGAACAACTATATCCTTTTAATAGAGTAATAAAATCATAATATATTTATATTTGTTTTAGTTAAAATATATCTGTAAAATAGTTAGGTCCGTGTCTATTTTAATTAGAATAGTTTTGTAAAATAAGTACGCCTGTTACAATTAAGTTTTAAATAAATAAGAAGGTACAACTACTATAGAGATTTATATTTGTTTTATTTCGCTTGATCATTATGTCGAATTCGACCAACGAATTAACTTTAATTTGAATTTAATACAGTAGTAAATAGAAAGAATAATTAAATAAAGGTAACTAAATAAAAATAAAATAAAAGAGTAACTAAATAAGCCAACTAAATAATTATAGAAAATATATACTGTAATAAAATTGTAATATTTCGTCTATTATAATATAGTAATAGTATAGATATATAGTCTATATATGAGTATAGATAAATTAGGATATCAATATCAAAATAAATATAATTATGTAACTTAAAATAATATAATACATGCAATTTAATTAAAACAGTTAAAAAAGAAAATTAGATATTTGAGAGGGGGAGTTTGACGATGAATAAGAATTATTATTGCTTGTGTTTTAGATCTGATGACATGTGTATCAGTTTGAATTAATATCTCATTAACGTTAACAACTGCATACATATATTAAATTTATATGGCTATTTTGTAATTAGACGATTAGACTCTATTTTTTTGTTAAGATTATACGGTTAGGCTTGAAAACATGACATATTAAAAAGTTTATATATAATTATGAACCAAATTAGGATCTTGAAAAGAAAATCTCAATTCAATTTTTAGTTTGATCTTCCTAAGGGTAATTAGATAAAATTTAGATAAATATGTAAAATATAATTTATAAGTAAGGGTAATTAAGTAAATTTAGCATGTACCAAAAAATAGGTACCGTATCAAAAGTTTCAATATTTATTTTTTATATAATAGTAATAGATTTCTCATAATATACACTAGCTAAAACAACATGTTTTTTTGTTAACTTTAATATCTATTACAGTCCATGTACATCTTACATGTAAATAACTAGGGTGAGATTTTGAAAAACAAGATTTCACAAAGGCATAATATATTTTAATCAATTTTTTATAAATTTAAAAATGTAAAAAAATAAATAGAATAAAAAAATTGTGTGTTCATATTAAGATTTTATAAGATATATTAAAGTGGAACACAAAGTTAAATTAATCAATATGCTAAATAAAATACTAAATATGTAGACAATTTGGGGACATTTTTAAAAATTATCATATATATTATTTTTTATTAATATTTTGGTACTAAAAGTAATATATATGTGTGCATATATATATATAGTCAATTTCAAAGTTATTACTTTATTAATTACATAATTATTAAAATACAAAATTTATAAAAAAAACGTAGAATATGGTAAATTTGAGCTAAAATGAGTTAAAATTTCGATCTTCAATAATATATAATTCTTGAGTTAGTTACAAAATATTCTTGAATTAATATACGATGAACCCAATATATATTCATGTACTTGAGTTCATCTTGATCCAAGGTTATAACAAATAAACGAGGGTTAGCTCATAAATTTGCAAAAAATGTTAGTATTTATCAAACTGTAATAAAAAATATACTGAAATAATTTTATAGATTTAAAATTATTAAATGTGTTTTATCATATATATACTTATTCAAATTTTATTAATTATTAAAGATAATCTAATAAATAAAATTGGTTCATGAGACAAAATGTGATGTTACGAAATAACCGTTAAAAATATTAAATAAAGCAATTTTTTTTTAACATTTTCCAGTTATAAATTACTCCCTCTTTCCTTTTTTAATTGTCACATTTGAAAAAATACACATATTAAAAAATATTTAATTATTTACTTTGTTTTCATATTTACCTCTAATTATTGCATTTAAAGGTGAGTTATACGTGTCTACATAAAATATAGAGTTAACCATTGAAAATAAATATATAAGGGTATAGATGGAAAAAACACTATAAAATTGCATTGAAATGGGAAATGTGACAACTATTTAAGGACAACTTTTTTTTCCGCAAATGTGACAACTAAAAACGGACGGAGGGAGTATTTATATATATGTATATATACACACACATAAATTTATTCGAAAAATTATTTCGGTATATATACATGCCCGTGTTTCGCAAGGGCTTTACGTTAGTTAAATAGAATAATAATAAGAAGAAAAGTCATGAATTAAGTTAGTCTTTAAAGTATATTTTAATTTAAATTACTAGATATTTAAATTAAAAACTATAATTAATTATGAATGATATAATAATTGGTAAAAAATCAAAATGCCCATCATTTTGGGGGCAAATGAACAAACTATGGTTTGGTGGGATGTTCCGCACAAATGTCCATTTATGCATGTGGGATATGTGTCTTCACTTTTTTTAAAAATAACAAAGGACACGCATTCTTAGATTGCGTATTTCCCTTATTATTTTGAAAGGAATACAAATTCTTGGAATGTGCATGTATTCTTTGTTTTTTTTAAAAAATTGAATGCGCATTTTAAACATGCATATTCAATGGATAAGCACCATTCTGCACCTATAGGTTTGTTGGAACCTCAAAAATGAAGTATTCTGACATGATTTCTATGATTTTATGTTATCAGATGTGTGTGAAAAATAAGAGATTGTCTCATTCGAATAAGAAAATATGTTTAACGAAAAGACAATATTTTAAAATTTTATAACAAAAAAAATCATAATATTATTTTAAAAATTTGATAATTTTATTTTATTTAAAAACACATTTTGTAAAATATTTTTAAAAAATTTCAGAGAAACATTATATGGCCGCTGCAAAACACGACTTAGTAAACTAATATTATTTAAATTAAACAAGTGATTAGTAAAAAAAATGCTATATAATAGTTTATAATTCAAATAAAAATAATTTTTTACAAACTTTTTATTGGATTTTACAAATTTAATTTATTATTGGTTTTTTTTAAAAAAATACGAAAGTCCAAAAATATTTTGCAAAAATACTATGATTTTTTTTTGTAAAAAACAGTGTTATAAAATTCGAAAATCGGCATCATTCGGTGGAATTACCTTTCAGTGATTAATCGGATAATTGATGATTAATCAGAGCATTAACAAGAAGCAATTTAATTAATTAAATAATAATAATAATAATATATAATTCTATTCAATTTTATTAAACTTTCATAAGATTTCAAAAAAAATCATATTTTTTAGTTCATATTTGATATTTAGTGGTATATACATGTTTTAATAGTTAATTGATACAAAATAGTTAATACTCACCACTTAATAGTTAAAAAAGTCAGCACACTATATATAAATTCGTGATATGCTAAAAGCAAAACAATTATATAGGTGATGGTGAAATGAATAAATCGACCGAATAAATTTTCGGGAGAAATAAGAGTAATTTAATTGAAGAAAGTTATTTAATTATTAGACATTAGGATTTAGGGGCATATGATAGTTAATATAAGGGAATATAATATTATTAAATATTAACTATTATTTTAAATTTCAATTTTTCTTTAAAATAATACTCCCTCCGTCCTGTTTATATTGTCCAGCATGCTAAATCCACGTAATTAACAATCAAGCCAAAGTTGCCTAATTTATATAACACTTAATTTGCTTTATTATGAAAATATGACCAATATTTCTGGGACAAACGGATAAGGAATTGTGGCCAATATAAACGGGATGGAGGGAGTATTTTTTTAATAATTTTCACCCTTTGACGGAACTGGCCGATTTTTGACCTGAACTGGCCGATTTTTGACTGAATCGACCGATTTTTCACTTTGGTTGTTATTCAATAACAATCAACTTGGGTTAATTTGTAGAAGGGGGTTGAATACAAATTAAAATTTTCACAGTAATTTGTATTTGGGAAATATAACTAAACACATATATTCAAAATTTTCAAGTGGTTTATTTTTCGACTAGGAACCTAAGGTTTATATTGAAGAAGTAATTTGTTATGATTACAAAGTAATTATCTCACAGCTGCAGTTCACAGTGTTTCACCCAGTGGAGGATATCTTCTCTTTAGCTCTTTGAAAAATGTAAAACCTATTTTGTAACGTCTGGTAAATTTACGTCTGTATTATATCATATTTAGAATGAATTATGTGTGTTAATGTGTCATTTATGTAGAATTATCTGTCAAACCCTAATTGCTACGTGTTACGCGCATTCTCTGTCATTCCGGTATTTTTAAGATATTTTCAGTTATTTTATTTTGCATTTATCGCTTTCATTTCAAACGTTTTATGACCCAAACCATGATTTTAAAGCCAGTATTTCAAATAAAATAATGGGCCTTATTTTTCATCAAACGGCTTTTACCATCGCATTATTCTGAACATCTAGACATTTTATAAATTTTCTCGTTTTATGAAAAATGACTTTTCCGGGCCCCACTAGGTGTTAAAACCCCCACAAAAATCACATTTTTATTTTTATAAAACTATAGGACTTTTATTTATACCATTTCTTTGTATTTTTGCATTATTCACAATTTTTGAGAAATTTTGGCAGATATATTGTATATATAAAATAATTATATATTAAATTTTAATACTAAAAAATTATAAAAATTAGGGCCAAATATTTTTATTAGATGTGTAATCAGCCCCTTAATTTTATTTAGGGGTATTATTTTTCATACTATAAATACCCTAATTATTATTAATTAATTAATTAAAAATTAGAAAAATTCTGCAATTTCCCCAAATTTCCAGAAATTAGGGTTTGGTGTTCTTGAGTTCAACCAGCGATTTGATCGTGATTCCGACCTCCAAATCAGACATGTAAGTAGTCAATCGAAAGCTCTTAAGCTCTACTATCTGACTTTACTATCAATTTCATGTTTTATATCTTCGATTTTTAATTCGTGTTTTTAGGGTTTATGTTTGATTTAGGCGTTTTTGATTCAGGAATCGTTTGATTGTTTTGATAATTTGTATAGCTTTGTCTTGAGTTTATGAATGATTTTCTATATTTATTTGATTAGTATAACCCCTGGAAGTAGCTACTCGAGTCTTGGTTTTTTTTGATATTTTTAGCTTTGATTTTGGTAAATTTATGGATGTTTGGATTGATGTGGACTGTTGGGAGTGAATATAGAAGGTTGTAGCTTCGATTTGATATAGGTTTTGTGAAGTATGGACTCGATTTCAGTAAGGAGTAATTTTTCCGATGAACTCGTCGGAAAAAGGTTGAAATCGACCGGAGTTCATCGGGGAAGGGTGTTTAAACGACGTGATCCGGATGGAGGCTCAGCTGCTACACGGAGGAATTGAACTGGGGGAGAAACGGAGGAAACGACCGTGTTTTCGTTGAAAACTGAAGCTCGCCGGAAAAGGAACGGCCGTCGAATTTTCTCAGAATCTGGCGGGTTGACCCGTGTTCATACTAACCCGAATTTAGACCTGTTAACCCGAATCAAAAGACTCGGGTTTGATCCAATAACACCTAAAATCCATTCCAGTTTGTTGTTTTTGCAATTTTAATTATTTATTTATATTTAATAAAAGTAAAAAAATCAGTTTTTAATAATTCAAAAAAAAATTAAATAAAAATTAGATTTAAATTCTGAAAAATAATATAATTAATTTCTAAATTATTTTATTAATTTAGAAATTCGAATTTAATTATTTAATTACTTATCTAATTATTTATCTATTTATTTATTATTTAGTAATTAAGTAATTAATTAATAATTAAGGATTAAAATTAATCGAATATTATGAGTTAAAGATTCGATAATTAGTTAAATAAAACGAGTAACTCGTATCTATACGAGTAATTGTACGATGAGTTAGACTATTATTATTCGAGCGATAGTTAATTATTCGAAGAATATCAGAACAATTATTTGTAACGAATAATTAAATACAGATAATCGATTAAATCATATAAGCTGTAATAATAATCGTAGTAGTTTAATAATTATACGAGGAATGCGAGTAACTCGTATTTATACGAGTAGTTGATCGTTGAATTGGAATGTGATTCGAATAATAACTTATTTATTCCATAAATAACGTAACAGTTAATTGTATCGATTATTTATTTGTAAATAATCGATCTAATCGAGTAAGTAATAATAAATTATAACTATTTGTAATAAATTGTAATTAATCCTAATAATTAGGGATTAATTATTTTAAATTATTAAATAATTATTTATTAATTATTTACTAGTTATTTATTATTTATTAATTATTTAAAAATGATTAATCACTTCGATAATCAATCAAATAATTTTCAATAAATCATAACATATTCATTTTAATTCCAAAAATCATAGAAAAATCATTTTTGACTCTGATTTTTCTTAAATAATTATTTAAAAATTATTTTAGGGTTTAAAAATTAGTAATAATTATATATATTGAATAATAAATTAAATTATCAGTGTTTAATTGATATTAATTAGACCGTTAGTCCGATTTGAGCGAAACGAAAGCCCTTTGACTCAGAAAAATGAATTTTTTTCATTAAAAATAATATTAAGACCTAATTTCTTCTAGAAATTAGTTGAATTTGTTATTTATTTGATTATCAGTCGAAGTGCGTGCCGAGAAGAGTCCGAAAAATTCCGCAAAAATGGGAAACGAGTTATATGGTGATCAGTGGAGCGATCAGCGCGTCGATTTTGATTCTAAAAATTATTTTAACTATAAAAATGATTATGTGCTTATGTGTATTATGTAGTTAATCGAGTCTTACTTGCTAATATATAAATATATGAGTCAATCATAAGGGCATGGGTAGATAATAGGAATAATGTGAAGTCGATTCAAGATGCAATTGAAGTACGAAATGACTTAACCAGTCTATTTTTCTAACAGAAGCTAAGCCAACAAGGCAGGTTGAGTCAGTTTTAGACGAAGGTGACATATTTGCAGTAAGTCGCGCAGAAGGCAAGTTTCTCCCCAATTCTAATTTCAGAATTGTGATATTTCTTCAGATTCTTATCACGCTTGTACTTTTTTGATTCTCTTGTTCATATTTCATTTTGATTCTTGATTTATCCTTTTCATTTAAATTCATTGTTCATACTCCAATTGTTACTCACAATTATTGATATATTCTGGTGATTAGAATATATCAAAGTATACCGATTATTCCGGTTGCTATTCCGTGGACTGGATAATGATACTTCGGCGATTAAGTTTACTTAATCCTAAGGACCGGGACATAACCGGATCCTTGAGATGGGCCATAGTGCCTGGGTGCCCGACGGGATCTATATAGTGAGATATAGATCTGCACTGTATCCTGGCTGATCAGCAGGGTATGATTGCGAACTTGTGTCCAGTTTAGTTCGTTTGTATTCACCAATAATGGCCTTCTTTCTATTCTCGCGGGGTTATATCTTTGCAGATATACTCGGGTTACGGTTTCATTTAAATTGCTTTAACACTGTTTATATTTTGCGGACTTGTTGAGCAATTTTTGGCTCACCCTATTTGTTGTTATTCACCTTATTATTTTCAGTTAAGAAGGAATATGAAACCCATCAGGACTCGAGTGGTAAAGAAGCGGGTCAAGCCTCGAGATCCTCTCATACCCTAGGTGTTGATCCCAATCCAGGAAGAAAGCTTTGAGTTGCCCGAACAGGTGGTGTGTAGATAGTTAGTGTGTTTTTGAAAAAAGATGAACATAGTTTAAAACTGATTAGACAATGGTTTGTAATAAAGAGAGTGTGTGAGATTTTGAATTTGGTTTGTAATAAAAGTAGTTAGTGGTTCTTGTTTTCATACTTCAACCTAAAAAGATCCTGGTTAGTGTTAAAGGGGTTTAGATTCATTTCTTTATTATTTGTTAATCAAATTGTACAGGTTTGGTGATTAGCTAGTAACCCCCAGACTTTTACCCCGGGTCTGGAGGGCGTTACAGGTTTGGCATCAGAGCTGTAGGTTTGGTCCCTGAAAATAAGAACCTTAGGATTAAGATAAGATAGGGAGATCACATAGGATAGGAATAGTCAAATAGGAAGAATAGTGTTAGGACTTAGGTCATATTAGAATAGGAAAGTATAAATCTTAGGATTGTTCAGTGACCTTTCTTCTTTCTTTGGTATATTATCAGATGGCGTCTTCAGGTTATTCGGCTTCTTTTGAGAGGACAGTCACTGGGCCAGTAGCACCAGTTATACCTCCAGTATCTGAGTACATGTTTCCTCCTCTACCACCTCCACCACCATTGCCACAGGAGCCAGTACCACCAGTACAGGGAATAGTCCATGACCCTATAGAGATGTTCGATCCATTTGAGTTCTTTGAGCCGATAGTTCCTTTACCAGTTGAGCATCAGTTTATACCGGGGATTAAGCCGGAGTTACCACCACCACCAGTGTTACCTCCTATACCAGTGCATGCCCCAGAGCCGGACGTATTTCAAATGATTCCAGTCGAGAGGATGAGAGAGCATGATGTGGATCTACAGTTAGGTTTACCACATCAGGGTGCAGGTATACCGAAGGTTCTGTCACAGGAGTCAGTGGGTCAGGTTGCACAGCCGCATATGGTACCATACCATGAGTACAGGGTTATGAGAGAGGATGTGGAGTATTAGAGAGCACAGTGCCGAGAGATTATGCATTTATTTGACCAGAGGGACAGAGGACCGTTAGCGGCCCTACAACCAGATTACTATATGAGACAGAGGTTGCAGTCGATTTTGATGAGTGCCACTTGGGAGCTAGATAATTTGACCCATGAGGGACCGCCTTCTTTCGCAGAGTTCTACAGGATATTCCGCTTGGCACAGACTTTGGTCCAGGCACTTAGGGATGAGCTGAGGCGTATTCCACCTGGGTTTTGAGACAGTGACTACAGAATGCAGATGTATATAGATGCAGACTAGTATAACATAGTGAGTAGTGTGTATGTGTGTATTAGTAGTTTAACCTGTAGTAGTAGTAGTTTGACTGATAGTAGTTAGTGTGACTTGTAGCCGCGGTGATAACCAGCAGAGCGAGACTTTTTGTATCAAACATTCACACCTGAGGCTGGTGTCATATATATAAAATGAACTTTTTCAAATTTCTTTTATTTAAATTTCAGTCTTTACAGTTTTACAGCATTTACCTTCACTTTATTATTTTATAGCTTTTTATATTTTAAATTCTGTCGAAAAAAAGAGAAAAGAACAACCATTTTATTTAACTGTTTACATTTCCAGTTTTATATTCAGCAACTGTTTTCTTTATTTAAACCATGTTGTTAATACAGGATAAATTGTTTTCTTACCTACTGTCAATTATTTATTAAACTCTTAAAGAAATATCACTTATTTTATTATCAGAAGATAGCACCAAAAAGAAAGACTAGGACTGAGACTTCTAACAACAATTCTGAAGGACAGACTAATGAGACCATGAACCAAATGTTCCATCTGATGCAACAACAGATGGTAATGATGCAGCAACAGATGCAGCATCAACAACAGCAGATTCAACAACAAATATTACAACAACCACCTCGTCCTGAGCCCCAGATACCACCAGCATTACCTGTTGTTACTTTTAAGCAGTTTCAGTCGGTTAAACCTCCAGAATTTGATGGGTCAGCTGATCCTATTAAAGCTACCACCTGGTTAAAAAAATAGAGAAAGCGTTTGCACTAGTAAAGATAGGTGAAGACCAGAAGACTGACTTTGCTAGTTATTTGTTGAAAAGAGAAGCAAATTATTGGTGGGAATCTAAAAAGGCTTTAGAGGGTGAAGATTTTTATTGCATGAGATAGGTTTAAAGAGTTGTTTTTAGAGAAACATTTTCCTCGCTATGTGAGAAATCAAATACATATAAAGTTTTTGGAACTGAAGCAGGGAAGTTTGTCCGTGACAGAGTATGAAGCCAAATTTACTGAATTGGCTAGGTTCGTCCCAGGACAAGTGGATACTGAAGAGATCCGAGTTCAAAAGTTTTAAGAAGGATTATGACCGTGGATCCGTGGACAAGTTACAGTTTTTGAATTAACGACGTATACCGCCATAGTCCAGAAAGCCTTGATCATCGAAGGGGAAAGTGAAAGATCTCAAAGGGATAGAGGACAGGGAAGTTTCCAATACCACTCTAGCAGGAAGCCGGGATTTCAAGGCCGGAAAAATTTGAATTTCAAAAGGATAGGACAAGGTACCCAGAAAATAGGTAATCATTTCCAAGCCCCCAAACAGCAGGGAATTGTCAGAGTCCCAGTGTCGTACTGCAGAACTTGTGGACGCAAGCACACCGGCGTATGTATCAAAATGGATGTGACATGTTTCAAATACAAGCAGAAAGGGCACTATTCTAACGAATGTCCATCGGGAAAGACATCAGAAATTACTTGTTTCCAGTGTGGAAAGAAAGGGCATATCGCTAGGAATTGTAAAGGACCAGCAGTGGCAGCTAGTATTCCTAAAGTATTGGAATTACATCCGCCACTGCCGCCTAATCAACCCAGAGCAAGAACTTTCAACATGACAATGAAAGAAGCAGTGCAGAGTCCGAGTGTAATTGCAGGTACGCTTTTGGTGAATTCCGTAGATTCAAAAGTATTAATTGATTCTGGAGCTACCCGTTCATTTATTTCTGAAGAATTTCTTGATAAGTTACATTGCGAAATCGAATGGTTGGGCGAGACGTTAATTATAAAATTAGCGAATGACGACCAAGTTTAGTAGATCGAGTATGTCCTGCGTGCAATATAGAAATAGCTGGACATCATTTTCTGTAGACTTGATTCCTTTTAAGTTAGGAGAGTTTGATGTCATTTTGGGAATGGATTGGTTAGCTTGTCATAATGCTCAGATCGATTGCGTGAATAAGAAAGTCAAATTGTGAACTGCGGAAAATGCAACGGTAATGTTCAAGGGCAAAAAATAGTGAAAGAAATTTCTGACAGTGATGCAGACCAACCGATTGCTTCGACAAGGATGTGAGATGTACATAGCTTACGTGTTAGATACTGAAAAAGGAAGTCCTAAACTAGAAGACATTCCAGTTGTATGTGAGTTTCCGGACGTCTTTCCAGACGAGCTTCCAGGGTTACCGCCAGATCGAGAAATTGAATTCACGATTGATCTAGCATCAGGTACAAAACCAGTTTCGAAAGCTCCATATCGAATGGCTCCAGTTGAGATGAAGGAATTATCAACGCAACTGCAAGATCTTCTAGACCGAGGCATCATACGACCTAGTGTATCCCCATGGGATGCACTGGTATTGTTCGTGAAGAAAAAAGATGGAAGTATGTGACTATGCATTGACTATAGGGAATTGAATAAGCTCACTATTAATAATAAGTATCATTTACCAAGAATCGACGATTTGTTCGATCAACTAAAAGGAGTCGCATGGTTTTCGAAGATAGATTTACGATCAGGCTATCATCAATTGAAAATTAAATATGAAGATATTCCCAAGACTACGTTTCGTACGAGATATGGACATTACGAGTTTCTGGTAATGGCCTTCGGTTTGACTAACGCGCTAGCAACATTCATGGATCTGATGAACAGAGTATTCAAGAAATATTTGGATAAATTCGTGATCGTATTTATTGATGACATCTTGATTTACTCAAAGACGGAAGAAGAGCATGCTGAGCACTTGAGGATAGCTTTAGAAATTTTGAGGAAAGAGAAACTGTATGCGAAATTCTTGAAATGTGAATTCTGGTTAAAGGAAGTACAATTTCTAGGGCACATCATCAGTAGGGAAGGCATCCAAGTCGATCCAGCGAAGATTGAAGCTGTGTTAAATTGTGAAAGACCAAAGACACCGACAGAAGTTTGAAGTTTCTTGGGTTTGGCAGGATATTATAGAAGATTTGTCAAAGATTTTGTGAAAATAGCAACGTCGTTGACCAAGTTAACTCGAAAAAGTGAAAAGTTCGTATGGGACGATAAATGTGAAGAAAGTTTTCAAGAACTGAAGAATCGGTTGGTAACCGCACCGGTACTCGTATTACCAGATGAGCATGGGAATTTCGTCATTTACAGCGACGCTTCATATCGCGGATTAGGATGTGTATTGATGCAGCACGGTAATGTCATTGCATATGCTTCGAGATAACTCAAACCTCATGAACAGAAATATCCTACGCATGACCTGGAATTAGCAGCGATCGTATTTGCATTGAAACTTTGGAGACACTATCTCTACGGTGAGAAATACGAAATCTACACAGATCATAAAAGTTTGAAGTACATCTTTACGGAAAAGGAACTGAATATGAGACAACGTCGATGGCTGGAATTGATTAAAGATTACGATGTTACGATCAGTTATCATCCAGGAAAAGCAAATATTGTGGCAGATGCGCTGAGCAGGAAAGAAATATTGAATTTGTTAACTTCATGTGAAGAATTAGCCAAGGAATTCGACAAGTTGGAAATCGAAATACGTGTACCCAATGAATCTACAGAAGCTATCTACGCTATGACTTTTCAACCAGAGTTGCTAGAGAAGATTCGCCGCTGTCAAGAAGAAGTGATGAGTCAGGATGACGACTTAACGGGAGAAGAAATCACAACTCAGAAGGATAATGAAGGAATTCTACGCTTTGAATCAAGAATCTGGATCCCTAATGTGGCATAATTAAAAGAAGAAATATTGTGAGATGCGCACAGTTCGAAGTATTCCATTCATCTAAGAAGTATAAAAATGTATCGCGATCTGAAGGAAAACTTTTGGTGGTCGAATATGAAGAAGGAAATAACAGAATGGGTAAGTAAATGCTACACATGCCAGAGAGTCAAAGTGGAACATCAATGTCCGAGAGGATTATTACAACCGTTAGATATTCCATAATGGAAATGGGAACATTTAGCGATGGATTTCGTGGTAGGACTACCAAGAACTAAAGCAAATCATGATGCGATATGGGTAATCATTGACAGACTAACGAAGTCGGCACATTTTCTACCAATTAACGACAGATTTTCAATCGACAAGCTAGTGCACTTGTATCTCAAGGAAATTGTGATGCGACATGGAGTTCCAATATCTATCGTGTCTGATCGAGATCCCCGTTTCAACTCAAGATTTTGGAGACAATTTCAAGAATGTCTTGGAACTAAATTAAACATGAGTCCCGCGTATCATCCGCAAACCGATGGGCAAAGTAAAAGAACTATCCAAACGATTGAAGACATGCTACGAGTTTGTGCGATTGATTTCGAAGGCAGTTGGGATGAGCATTTACCTTTGGTTGAATTTTCTTACAACATCAGTTTTCACGCAAGCATTGGAATGCCACCGTACGAAGCATTATACGGAAGAAAATACAGATCACCAATACATTGGGATGAAGTGGGAGAACGCAAGATTTTGGGTCCAGAATTAATCCAACAGACTAAAGAAAAGATAAAACTTATTCGGAAACAATTAGACGCAGCGCAAAATAGGCAACGCAAATATGCAAACCAAGCAAGGAAAGATATGCACTTCCAAGAAGGAGAACATGTGTTACTCAAAATATCGCTATGGAAAGGATTGACCAGGTTTGGCAACAAGGGTAAATTGAAACCACGATACGTCGGACCGTTTGAAATTTTGAAGAAAGTAGGGAAAGTTGCATACGAATTAGCTTTAACGCCTCAAATGCAACATATTCACAATGTCTTTCATGTGTCGATGCTTAAGCGATATAATCCTAATTCTAGGCATGTCATAGAATATGAACCGGTAGATATCCAACCTGATTTGCCTTTTGCAGAACAGCCGATAAGAATTTTAGATCGGCGAGAGAAAGTGTTGAGAAATAAGTCTGTAGCTTTAGTGCGATTTTTGTGGAGAAATCCTAAGGTTGAAGAATCGACCTGGGAACTTGAGAGTGAAATGTTAGAGAAATATCCTCATTTATTTTCATAATAAGATTCTGAGGACATAATCCTATTAAGGGGGGAAGGATGTAATGTCTGGTAAATTTACGTCTGTATTATATCATATTTATAATGAATTATGTGTGTTAATGTGTCATTTATGTGGAATTATCTATCAAACCCTAATTGCTACGTGTTACGTGCATTCTATGTCATTCCAGTATTTTTAATATATTTTTTAGATATTTTATTTTATATTTATCGCTTTCATTTCAAACATTTTAGGACCCAAACCATGATTTTAAAGTCAGTATTTCAAATAAAATAATGAGCCTTATTTTTCATCAAACGGCTTTTACCATCGCATTATTCTGAACATCTAGACATTTTATAAATTTTCTCGTTTTGTGAAAAATGACTTTTTCGGGCCCCATTGGGTGTTAAAAACCCCCCACAAAAATCACATTTTTATTTTTATAAAATTATAGGACTTTTATTTTTACCATTTCTTTATAATTTTGCATTATTCACAATTTTTAGGAAATTTTGGCATATATATTGTATATATAAAATAATTATAAATTAAATTTTAATACTCTAAAATTATAAAAATTAGGGCCAAATATTTTTATTAGATGTGTAATTATCCCCTTAATTTTATTTAGGGGTATTATTTTTCATACTATAAATACCCTAATTATTATTAATTAATTAATTAAAAATCAGAAAAATTCTGCAATTTCCCCAAATTTCCAGAAATTAGGGTTTGGTGTTCTTGAGTTCAACCAGCGATTTGATCGTGATTCCGACCTCCAAATCAGACATGTAAGTAGTCAATCGAAAGCTCTTGAGCTCTACTATCTGATTTTACTATCAATTTCATGTTTTATATCTTCGATTTTCAATTCGTGTTTTTAGGGTTTATGTTTGATTTAGGCGTTTTTGATTCAGGAATCGTTTGATTGTTTTGATAATTTGTATAGCTTTGTCTTGAGTTTAGGAATGATATTCTGTATTTATTTGATTCGTATAACCCCTAGAAGTAGTTGCTCGAGTCTTGTTTTTTTGATATTTTTAGCTTCGATTTTGGTAAATTAATGGATGTTTGGATTAATGTGGACTGTTGGGAGTGAATATAGAAGGTTGTAGCTTCGATTTAATATAGGTTTTGTGAAGTATGGATTTGATTTCAGTAAGGAGTAATTTTTCTGATGAACTCATCGGAAAAAGGTTGAAATCGACCGGAGTTCATCGGGGAAGGGTGTTTAAACGACGTGATCAGGATGGAGGCTCAGCTGCTACACTGAGGAATTGAACTGGGGGAGAAATGGAGGAAACAGCCGTGTTTTCGTTGAAGACTGAAGCTCGCCGGAAAAGGAACGGCCACCGGATTTTCCCAGAATCCGGCGGGTTGACCCGTGTTCATACTAACCCGAATTTAGACCCGTTAACCTGAATCAATAAACCCAGGTTTGATCCAAAAACACCTAAAATCCATTCATGTTTGCTGTTTGTGCAATTTTAATTATTTATTTATATTTTATAAAAGTAAAAAAATCAGTTTTTAATAATTCAAAAAAATAAATAAATAAAAATTAGATTTAAATTCTGAAAAATATTATAATTAATTTCCAAATTATTTTATTAATTTAGAAATTCGAATATAGTTATTTAATTACTTATCTAATTATTTATCTATTTATTTATTATTTAGTAATTAAGTAATTAATTAATAATTAAGGATTAAAATTAATCGAATATTATGAGTTAAAGATTCGATAATTAGTTAAATAAAACGAGTAACCCGTATCTATACGAGTAATTATGCGATGGGTTAGACTATTATTATTCGAGCGATAGTTAATTATTCGAAGAATATCAGAATAATTATTTGTAACGAATAATTAAATACAGATAATCGATTAAATCATATAAGCTATAATAATAATCGTAGTAGTTTAATAATTATACAAGGAATGCGGGTAACTCGTATTTATACGAGTAGTTGATCGTTGAATTGGAATGTAATTCGAATGATAACTTATTTATTCGATAAATAATGTAACAGTTAATTGTATCGATTATTTATTTGTAAATAATCGATCTAATCGAGTAAGTAATTATAAATTGTAAATATTTGTAATAAATTGGAATTAATCCTAATAATTAGTATTAATTATTTTAAATTATTAAATAATTATTTATTAATTATTTACTAGTTATTTATTATTTATTAATTATTTAAAAATGATTAATTACTTCGATAATCAATCAAATAATTTTCAATAAATCATAACATATTCATTTTAATTCCAAAAATTATAGAAAAATCATATTTGACTCTGATTTTTCTTAAATAATTATTTCAAAATTATTTTAGGGATTAAAAATTAGTAATAATTATTTATATTGGATAATAAATTAAATTATCAGTGTTTATTTGATATTAATTAGACCGTTAGTCCAATTTGAGCGAAACGAAAGCCCTTTGACTCAGAAAAATGAATTCTTTTCATTAAAAATAATATTAAGACCTAATTTCTTCTAGAAATTAGTTGACTTTATTATTTATTTGATTATCAATCGAAGTGCGTGTCGAGAAGAGTCCGAAAAATTCTGGAAAAATGGGAAACGAGTTAGATGGTGATCAGTGGAGCGATCAGCGAGTCGATTTTGATTCTAAAAATTATTTTAACTATAAAAATGATTATGTGCTTATGTGTATTATGTGGTTAATCGAGTCTTACTTGCTAATATGTAAATATACGAGTCAGTCATAAGCGCATGGGTAGATAATAAGAACGATGTGAAGTCGATTCAAGATGCAATTGAAGTACAAAATGACTTAACCAGTCTATTTTTCTAACAGAAGCTAAGCCAGCAAGGCAGGTTGAGTCGGTGATAAACGAAGGTGACATATTTGCAGTAAGTCGCGCAGAAGGCAAGTTTCCCCCCTATTATATTTTCAGAATAGTGATATTTCTTCAGATTCTTATCACGTTTGTACTCTTTTGATTCTCTTGTTCATATTTCATCCTTTTCATTTGAATTCATTGTTCATACTCCAATTGTTACTCACAATTATTGATATATTCTGGTGATTAAAATATATCAAAGTATACTGATTGTTCCGGTTGCTATTCCGTGGACTGGATAATGATACTTTGGGGATTAAGTTTACTTAATCCTAAGGATCGGGACATAACCGGATCCTTGAGATGGGCCGTAGTGCTTGGGTGCCCGACGGGATCTATATAGTGAGATATAGATCTGCACTATATCCTGGCTGATCAGCAGGGTATAGATGCGAACTTGTGTCCAGTTTAGTTCGTTTGTATTCACCAGTAATGGCCTTTTTCTATTCTCGCGGAGTTATATCTTTGCAGATATACCCGGGTTACAGTGTCATTTAAATTGCTTTAACATTGTTTATATTTTGCGGACTTGTTGAGCAATTTTTGGCTCACCCTATTTGTTGTTATTCACCTTATTATTTTCAGTTAAAAAGGAATATGAAATCCATCAGGACTCGAGTGGTAAAGAAGCGGGTCAAGCCTCGAGATCCTCTCATACCCAAGGTGTTGATCCCAATCCAGGAAGAAAGCTTTGAGTTGCCCGAACAGGTGGTGTGTAGATAGTTAGTGTGTGTGTTTGAATAAAAGATGAACATAGTTTAAAACTGATTAGACAATGGTTTGTAATAAAGAGAGTTTGTGAGATTTTGAATTTGGTTTGTAATAAAAGTAGTTAGTGGTTCTTGTTTTCATATTTCAACCTAAAAAGATCATGGTTAGTGTTAAAGGGGTTTAGATTCATTTCTCTATTATTTGTTAATCAAATTGTATAGGTTTGGTGATTAGCTAGTAACCCCCAGACTTTTACCCCGGTTCTGGAGGGCGTTACATATTTCTTAGGTGATACATCTGCTAAAACTTGGTTTATATGCCACCAAGTTACAATACCTTCTAAACAATACATAATACAGTCTTCGAGATACAATAAGATTGCTTCTTCATTCTTTCTCGTGAGACTTGACAAATGAGGCTAGTATCTATCTTGATATATTACTTTGAATATCCCTCCCTCTTGTCATGTACGGAAAATAAAATGTTTCTTCTTCTTCAGAATCCAATATCACATGCAAAGTTTATCTTGGCTTCCATTTTCTTTACAGAGATTCCCATCAGCCCATGTGATGTATTAGACTCAGGATTTGACCAATGTTAAATCACTATAATCAGCTATTTGAGTTTTCTTAGTCGTAGACACCAAATGGATTAGTCGTTGATGGGTTGATGTAGTTAGGCATTGATGTTGTAGCTTCACTTAGTAGTTGATAACTCACTTCACTTAATCAGAATTACATGGCACCGAGTATTTACAGTTAGCCACCCTATTCTAGATTATCCATTGAGTCAACATGACTTCTGAATGAATAATATCATTACTATCGATAACAAGAATCTCAGAGAAAATGTTATAAAAACCTCATGAGTTGATGGGCTACTCCTTCAACAACTATCCCTTAGGATGGCTAGCCGTTGAAGACTACAATTTATCTTAACATAATTATGCCATGTGATTTGCTTATCATCAAGATTCGGGTTTGATTTCTAACAATCTCCCCAAATTTATGTCTGAAAAAATAAATGCCATAAATTAAATCCTTGGTGATAAAAAAACACATCTTGATTATTGAACAATAAGAGTGCATAATTATATTATGTTAAGCTGTTGATAAATAAAGTGCACAAGGAAATAGTTTTGAGGAAATTATGTTACTCTGAAACTAGCTACTTTAGGCTGAGTAGATGAGAGATTAGTTTCTTTCTGTTTTTTTTTGCATTTTGATACTCCAATCTGTCTTTTTATGAATTTCAAGGAAAGTCCTTTAACCATTCACCCTAACATTTAGCTTCTTCAAGAGAAATATTGGATTTTCATTGATTCTCTGAAGTACTAGAATTTTGGCAGTGGACGTGAAACCTCCATCTTTTTTTAAATCCATAAATGCCTTTTTGTCAAGATTTTGTATCCTTCTTTCAAGATGTGATATAGAAGTTATATTTTGTTGATTCCTTCCTTGTGGTCAAATCATTTTTGAAAAGATGGTAACACAATTTGCTTAGAGTTGATAGGCTCTTTTTTGGACATAATTGGATCCTCATTAAATCTAGTTATTATTGTAGTTGATTCATTCAAAAATAAATGAAGTGGAAGTAATAACTAAATTTCTTTTTTCCTTTCAGCCATTTTGTCCCCTTTCCCTTGGGATTCTTAACTACATCTCAACTTTCAGTTATAATTCTAGCTTTGTGGCCAGCTTCATTTGAGTTGTTAGAAACAGATTTATCAACAACTCAATGTGTTTACAAGTCTTTAGATTTAGCTAGTTCATAACCTCCAATTTTAGGAAAGATTTAGATCTTTTTCTCCCCTTTTGTTGATGTTTTTCCCTTCTAGTGACTTCTCCCCTTTTTAACTTTTCTCTCCCTCTGTTGATGCTTTGCTAACTTTTCTCCCCCTCTGTTGATGCTTTGCTCCCCCTCAATTGAATATAGCTGCAGACTTTTCCCCCTTTTTGTTAATATCAAGGGTTACATTTAGCTTTAAGATTTTGGGCTTCACTTGAGGGTTTGAGAAGGTATAATTCTCAAAAAGAGTCCAAATTTTATGCAGCTAAAATATGATAAATTGTCGGGGATTAGCAGCATCCTCATTGACATCAACACCCAGAATATTCAATTTTATTCCAGCTGTATCTGCATTTCTCTCATATATATTTTTTTTAATTTTCTTACACCAGGGGCCCCCCTGGATTACACACCTCACGCTCTCACCTTCTTCTTCTAAGATGGAACTCTCTAGCTCACTTGCAAGGCTGGAAAAATAGCATGCCTCTCATTCACACACTCTCTTTTTGCCTTCTATAAAAGAGCAGCCTCTTACTCTCAGTGTGTTTCACTCCCTTCCCAATCCTAGAAGTGTTAGATTAATTGTTTGGTCTTCTACACGAACTGTGGAAAAAAATTAAGTGAGGGAGTTAAGACTCCTTAAATGTAATTGATTCAGAATGGACACTTATCAACTGCTATAAGATAGCCATTGATAGAACAATTTGAGCTATCAACGGCTGTGCTGTTAAGCTAGCCGTTGATGGACTAACATTTATCAACTACTGATAGATAGCTATTGATGAAGATAATGAGATAGCAATTGGAGTTATCAATGCAATTTAATTTGCGAAGATTGATGTGATATTTATAAGAGGTCGATGCTCCAACAAATCATCTAGAAGATGATGAGTGTCAGTTTTAGAGTGTAATTTCTTCATCAATTCAAAAGACAAAGAATTATTTAGAGAAGCTGATATTAAATCAACATTCATGAGAGAAGTAGGTGCACTGTTTGTGTTTGGCTGTTTTAAGATTGATGTGTAAAGGGTTGGGTTGTGACTCTACATTTATAAGAGTAACATCAATATGGATTTGAGAAAGGCATACACTCAACAAGTTAGATGCCTCATGTTCTGAAATGAACAGTTGTACTCACAAGATGAATTATTTAGAATCAGAGCATTTATGTGGTTATGTGGATGTGTTCTTCACTTTCATGAATTTCTAGTAAACTAGAGGGGATTTAAATGCATCTGCCACTTAGATAGCATTCTCAAACACTGATTCCCTTTAGAAGGGACCACAACATATGTGGATTTCCTATTATTGATAAATCAAGATAGTTTGACTTATTTTCTTAACATTTCAAGGAAATGCATCATAAATAATAGTTGTGAGGGATGTTGTTCAGTCAAGCTGAACCTCCATTTTGATTAGAGTGGACTTGAATGTTTGCCCCTCAGAGATGCCATTCTCAAACCAGGTAGCCCTTGCAGGTCTACTTGTACTTAAAATATGCTGAAACTCCGAGGTCTTCACTAAAGAGTGATAAATTCCTTGGTTTTGAATTGGCATCATAAAGGTCTACCTCAGCATGTATCCTCTAAACAAAACTGAATGAGGGTTCCGAGTTGGGAAGCACAACATATGGTTCAAGAAGAATCAGACAGTGGTTGGTAACTTGTGGGATCCCTTAATATTACCCTCTTAAGGTCAAGTTACTTACTTCTGATACCCATAAGTGTCATTGAACTGTATAGACTCTTTGAAACACAACTTTCAAGTTAATGATTTAACTGTCAAATTTGTTTTGCTGTAAAACTTGTTTGTCACAATGCTCAAGATGAATATATATATATATATATAAGTTAAGTTATATGGAGACCGCCTTTTTTTGGAGACCTTGGAGACCACTTATGTGCTACAAGTAAAATCTTGCATAAAAACATTGCAAAACGTATTATTTTATGAATCATACTCTACAAAGATCATAATTTTATTCAAAATCTTGAATATTATACATGTACTACATGTAGAACATTACAAAATATTTTATTCTACTAAACATGTTTGGTTTGCAGAACATTTGTTCAACTTGCAGAACATATACATTCTACTTATTAATTTGCAAGGATCGTCAATAATTTTAATGAATTAGTGATCTTCGTATAACATACTTCACAAAATAATATATTTTATAGTGTTTTGATTATGGAACATACACGGTCTCGATGAAATATCGGTCTCTCTCTCTCTCTCTCTATATATATTAAAAGGAAATACTTTCAATTGTTTTATGTTTTAAAAAATTTCAGAGTGATTTATTAAATAAAAAATTTCTCCTTAGAGTCGATTGTAAATCTGCAAAAGAGGTTTTACAAAAAGATGTCCAAAATATTGCATCAAAACAAATTTTCGCTAGATGGCAAGCATTTTAAGTATTTTTTATTTTGATATTGAGCACATTAAGGGAGATATGAATTGTGTCCCTGATTTCCTGACCCGTGAGTTTCTACAAAACATATAGTCTCATGCCTCGGAAAGGCAGAGGTGGGGAAAACCCCCAGCTTTTCCCGGATAATTCCCGGTCACTCAACAAAGCAAAACAAGTACTTCATCAGGAAAACCGATCACATCCTGGATCGATTAGGTAATTGTAGAAGAAGACAACAACTTATTTCTAGCCCTTCAAACCATCAAAGCCCATGGCCTCAACATACAAAATTCCTCAACAGCCTTCAAAAGCTCTTCAGAAAAATCAATTAAAGTTTCCCAACAAAACACTTCTTCCAGCTAACCTACAAATACTCTTTTTCAAACTACATAATCAATCAATTTTCAAAACCCAACCCTATTAGTTACTCAAATACCTATGTCGAAATTAGAAATTGATATCCCAAAAATGCAAAACTAGGAGGTAGTAGTCAGCCAGTCAAACTTTTCAAAATCAAATTCCGAATACTATACAAAAAAAACCATCAAAAAATCATATCAGTCGAAAAAGGATTTAACAATGACGATGCCTCCCTAGCAATTTCAAATGTTTTCCCTAAAGGATGGATGTTCAAACTCTGGGATCTATCAAAAAATAATGACTATTATCAAGCCATTCTCTTGTCCACTGAATCAGTCACGTTCAAACATTTTTACAACGCTCAGGATAGAAAACACTCAACGCCTTCATACACAACATGTCAAATACAAAAGGTCATTCACCCAAGTCAATGGGGCCAAGAACTCCACCATCCAAAAAAAATTTCCTTCAAATTTCAAAAGATAAATAAACCATTGCTCCTCATATTCCTACTGGGATTACCAGTAAGCGTGGCACAATTCATTCTTTATCCAAAATCAGAAGAATAGTCATTCCTGGTAGTTTTATTTCAACACCAAAATCCAAATTTAAATTTACAACATTTAAATTTTATATTTAGTTTTCATTATATATGCATTTCTACCTCAAAAACCCATGAAAAAAGCAGAAGATACAAAAGAAGACAAAGAAGACAAAGAAGACACAAAAGAAGATTCCCACTGAGACTAACTCAGCATTATTCAAAAGAAGACAAAGAAGACATAAAAGAAGATTCCCACTGAGACTAACTCAACATTATTCTCCAAACAAAGCAACTTTTGGTGGAAGAGAAATCCTACTCAAAATCCTATGAAGAAAGCAGCCTCCCACTCAGGAAAGCAACCCCTCCACTAAGAAAAAGAGGACCTCCCACTCAAGTAAAGCAGTCCACTCAGGAAAGCAGAACTCCACTACAAGAAAAATAATGATATAGTTTCAAGAATTTAGGCTCCTCATCCTCCTATAAATAAAGGGGAGAAGAGAGTAATAGACAAACTGGAAATTAGATAGCAGTTAATATACACATCTTGTACCAGTGATAACAGTTCATATTTCTGAAGTTTTTCTCAAGTTTTCTCAAATTGTACACAAAGACTAGCAGATTGATTTCAGTTATATAATCAAAAGGGTTTCCAAGTAATTTCAAATCCTATTCTTATTCATATCATGTTTTAATATTTTGTGTTAATTCTTGTTTTTTTCCATGACTTAGTTATATATAATATGCATACCATGTCTTAGTCTTACTATATTACTCTCCTTACTGTTTGTATCAATATTTGTTGGTCCTATTACGTCCTTTTGGTATCAGAGCCATAAGGGAGTTGTAATATTGTTGCATACATTTTCTCTGTTCTTAGTTCTTAACTTTTGTAGCTAAGCCCTTGCTGAGTCGTTTTGCCTAGTTTATCGATTATAAGTCCATAGGAGGCAATAAACCCGTTTTCTCTAGGATTGTAAGAAAAAGTTTAACCTACATCTTTTTTGAACCTAGATCATGGATTCTTTATTCTGTAGAACTACATCTCTTTCAAACTCTTCCATTAGTACTTCAGACTCAAAAAATATTACACATAGTGAGAAAATCAACGTCGAAAATGTTCAAAAAGCAATAGAGCGTTGGGACATTCCAAAAATCCCAAAAAGCCAAGTGTATGATACAAAATGGTACAGTTCAAGTTCTTCCATTAAAACTGAAGAAAGGGATATACACCTATCAAAATCGTTCGAAATAATTCACCTTGTCATCAAAAGTTCCTTAGAAAAATTAGCAAAATCATACAATTACATCCATATAGGTCTAGTCCAAATAGGAATTAAGCCCTTAACCAAAGAAGGGTTAGACACCTCAATATTAGCCATATTAAGAGATGCTAGATTCCTTGAGTTCAATGACTCTCTGTGAAGTTCCATAAAATCAAGTCTATGTAATGGACCCATCTCTTTTAGTTGTTATCCAAATTTATCTATTTCTCTTAAAGACAGAAATGTTATCCAAAGCATGACACTTTAAGTTAAAACTCACAACTATAAAATGTTAAAAGGATCAATTCTGGTTGCTTTAATCTTTCCAATTCATTACAAAGCAATAATGTCCATTGGTGATGATGAGCATAAAAATTCTTTCATCAAAGGAGAAACCATCCTTCTTCAAACTGACCTTTCAAGGTCTAACACAGATATTCCTCGATCCATAAAATGGCATGACATTTCCCTTCCCACTGAATGGGTCTTAGAAGGGGTAGCTCGCCCTTGATTACCAGAAAGATTAGAACCAAACAAACAAATACACTAAGTTCACCAAGATGACAATGGAAGAGTCATTCTTGCATTTGATCGATCATCCTGAGCCCCTTTTATTATTTCTCGATATTCTAATGCTTTCTGAATAAAATATTAAATTTAGGAAGGATTTCTCAAATCTTTTCTATCATTAACACTTCTTCAAGACCAAGATACTCTACATCAGATTTACCCAGTACATCTATGGGTGGTGTGGATTATTCCTCCAATATACCTCACCCTTTCTATAAACAAAGTCAATTACCACCAAACCAAAACACGGTTTCCCCTTCATCACCAACATCCCCAACCTTCTCTGCTATAACTAAGAATATGGGAACGCCAAGTGAACTAAATGTAATTGAAATAGAATTTCAAATTAATAAATTTTTTCTCCGAGAAGAGTTCTACTCTCCCCAAAATACTGAAAAAAAGAAATTGGTTTTTTTACCAACTTCAAAGAACAAAAGACACAACTTCAAGAAATTTATTATGAATTTCTCAACCAAAACAAAATCCAAATGTTATTCTTTGATTGGTTGGAAATTTACTCCTCTGACCAAAACTTATTCTTCCCATTCACAAATTCCCAGAATCTCATCACTCGAAGCATGAACCAAAAACAGAATCAATGGGAAATAAATAGCGGAACTATAGAATCATACCACCCACCTTTTAGAAATGTCACACTAACAGTTCATAGTGAAAAAATTGAGGTACACCCCATCAAGAGACCAGATGATGACATACTAAAAAACACCAAGAATACAATCCTTGCTGTTAATTATACAAACACCCACCTAAATAGCATCGGAAGTCAACTAAACTGAATAGAGGACCAGATTCAAAAAATAGTAGATTTCCCAAAAAGTATTAGTAACCAACCTAATTGCAAAGAACCCATATTTAAACCATACCAAGTTTCTAGGAAAAGCCAACAACAAATTGAAACAAATAGACCATAATTCAGTAAAGCCATTAAAGACCATCTTAGCAGACTTGAAGCTTCCTCTTCGACAACCCAAATAGCTGTTGACAGTGTTTCATCCAAACAACTGAATGTCATACATCATGACTCAGATTAAGATACTTTCATAAATGAAATACCCCAAGTTCATGACCTCCACAAATGATTCCAAAATTCATAGCCCCAGACATTGGAGTTGAAAATAGAACTGAAATTTTAACTCAGTCTAAATTTAATGCATCCTCTATTTATGAATAGAATATAGACGAAATGTCTTAGTATAACATTTTAAATCATTTATAACAAATGACCATGGCAGCCAATGCTTATACAACCCAAATAGGAAACCCTGACAAAGCTATAGCTGAATTACTCATAGCAGGGTTCTCTGGCCAATTAAGAGGTTGGTGGGACTATCACCTTACTCCTGAAAATCATCTTGAAATCCTAAATTCCATTAAGGAATATAAAGAGGGAAAACCAATTTTAGATGAACAAGAATATCCCATCCAAGGAGCAGTAGCACAACTCATTCTAGTCATAACACACCACTTCATGGGCGACCCTTCTCACCTGAGAGATAAGAATGATGAGCTTTTACATAATCTTAAATGTAAAAAACTTAGTGATTTCCAAAGATATAAAACTACTTTCCTTACCAGAGTCATGCTTAGAGAAGACTCAAACCATGCAAATTGGAAGGAAAAATTCTTAGCCGGACTTCCAGCCTTACTCGGTGAAAGAGTTAGAACCTCTTTAATAGCTGAACATGGAAGCCCGATACCTTACAAAAACCTTATATATGGCCAACTCATAAGCCAGACACAACGAAAAGGCCTAAAGATTTGTCAAGATTTAAAACTCCAAAGACATCTCAAATGGGAAATGAAAAGAACAAAGCAGGAATTAGGTACTTTCTGTCAACAGTTTGACTATAATCCCAACAAAAGCTATTCAAAAACAAAATGTGATGGCGAATGCAAGCCATATCACAGACCTTATCAGAAAAGGGCTTTCACAAAGTCTAAACATTTCACAAAAAATCAACGGAACCATTCTATAATAAACCTTCCTTTAATAATAACAATAAGCCTTCCTACAACAAAAAAACCTTTCAACAAAGATAGATTTACTAAACCATCCAGTAAAGACATAACTTGTTACAAATACGGAAAAAAGGGACATATATCTAGATTCTGCAGACTTAATTGGAAAATACAAGAGTTAAACATAGAAGAAAGCCTATCCAACAAAATCTCGGCTTTACTCCTTGAATCTTCCAACTCCGAGACATCTGAAATGTCTGGAAATGATGAATCCCTTTAAATAGATGAGATTGCAACATGTTTTTCTTCCTCTCACAATTCCTCCTCTGAAGACAGATGAATCAATATCCTAACCATAAATGAGGAACATTCTCTCGAAATTATAGAAAAGATAACTGATCCCCAAATAAGAAAATAGCTCTTAGAAAAATTACTCTAATGACCAATTGAACCCAAATTAGAACAAAAACCTTATATTCTCCCATCAACAAAAACTATATATGAATTGAACACAATATTAAAAAGCAAATACCCAACCAGAAATCTGTTCTAACAATATGTTATTCCTAAGGAACTAACAATGAGATTTACAAAAGGGGGGTTGAATGTAAATCTCAAAACTTTTTCAAGTTTTGAGCAGTTTCAAAGGCTAAGTGTTTGATGAAAAGTTATGTGTGAATTGCTTTGAGCAGGTGTAGACAGATATATATTCAAGACACAAATGTAAAGAACACAAAGGCTTTAAAAAATTTTCTGGTGGATTTGTTGTTCCACCAGAGATGTGTATTTCAGAAAATCTGTGATTCAAAGAATTGATCACAGCTGCGTCCTACTAAAAACTAGATGATTTTCTCTCTATATTTTTCTAAACAGCTCTAGAAAATTCATCATCTAATTACTAGATGCAACTTGGTTTATATATCACCAAGTTTACAAGTGAAGACAAAAATAAAATACAATTTTTAAAATAGTTCTTCACATGTTTCTTCTTCATTTCTCTATCCAATGCAATCTAGGATATTCTGTGAATCTTTGAATACTTCCTTGTTTGCACCAGAATGGAAATGCTGCATTTTCTTGATTCTTCCAAGAGGCTACCACATTCCAATTGTCTCTATCAACCCATGTGCCTCTGTCAGCTTATGAATTGTCACTGTCAACTGCTATTGAACTGAGCATCCGTTGAAGCTTTTCATCCGTTGATGGCTTTATCAGTTGATGCTTTATCAGTTGAAGCTTTACCCGTTGATGCACTCATCCGTTGATGGATGTTATCCGTTGAAGCTTTAGAGACATCCGTTGAAGCTTTGTTTCTCATCCGTTGAAGGCCTTTAATCTATCAATTGATACTACTTCATTTATACAAAATTACAAGGCATGAAATATTTATAATTAGCCGTCCTATTTGCATATCCACTAGTAGTCAACATGACTTATAATTTCCCATAACTTTTAAGAATTATAACTTAAATACAGAAACTGAAATGTGCTACAATACTAAACTTATTTCTAAGTAAAGCTACTCCATCAACGGATAGCCAGAGTGGTCTTATCCGTTGAGGCTACAAACACTAGATTTCTACTTAAGTGTTTTGCTTAACTTATCATCAAACTAATACACATATTCCTAACAATCTCCCCCTATTTATGTCTACTAGAATTGTAGGCATAAATTTAGGTTTAACTTGATGATAACAAAACACTTAACAAATATATGAGCTGAAATCAAGTAGAAATTCAAAAGTGCTACAAAAGTGTATGTACTGAGATAGAATTGAAGAATTACATTGTTTCCAAGGATGCTCCTTTAGACTGAGCAAATTATTTTCTTTTCCTTTGTTCCCTTGTTTTCTTCCCTAGCCTCCTGTCATTTTCCTCTACTTGGAGTTGAAGTTGTCTGTAGAATTCAGCTTCATCTTCTTCACTGATATCCAACTTAGATTGCATGTCCTTGAGAGTTTCATTACTGGCAATTTTAAGCTGGTCTTTAAGTCTGAAAAATCTTCTGACTCCTTTATTATCTCTGAACTCCATCAACCAATGAGGTGATTTATGAATTGTAATTCCATGCTCAGGGATGAGTAGTGTTCTAGGCAAGGAATAAGACTTCCACCAAGTTTTCCTTATGCTGGCAATCTTGTTGAGAATCTTAGTTTTGGCAGTCCCGGTAAAGCCAGAATCCCTTTTGATAGCTGAGTAGACTCTAACCAAGGTAGAATAGCCCTCATTTAGAATTCTTTGAAGAGGCCAAGTCCTTTCCTCACTTCCTTTATACTTGAACACTAGCCTTTCTGGGAGCTGTTTGTAGGCACTTATTCCCCTTACTTCCTCCAGCTCATCCAGATAGAGTTCAATATCTGTATACTCTTTTATGTCACAAATGTGAACATAATCATCCTTTGAGGCTTGTGGCTTAGGCTTAGGTTTATGTTTCTGAGTGAATTTACTTGAGGTTAGGGGAGGTGTTGATTTGGATTTTCTTTTCAGTTTCTTTGGTGGTGGAGAGGTAGTTAGGAAGGTAGGCAAGTTGATGGTGTCCCAATCAATAGGTTCCTCTTTAGGGATGATTGGTTCACCATGGACATTTATACTGGGATCAGCAACAAAAGGTTTAGGAATGGAAGGTAGTGGTTTAGATTTTGATTGGGTTTCCACAGTGTCATCTCCACTCTTCCTTTTTGCATTGGCCTTCTTTCTATTCCCTTTCTGCCATTCCTTTCTTTTCTCCCTTCTTTCCTCCACATTCTCACCAACCACATTCCCCATATCCACATTTCTGCTTTCAATCTTGTCTTCTTCACTCTTGTCTTCAATCTTCTTCTTTTCTTCAGTCTGACTTGACTTTAGCTGTTTTTCAAGCTTTGCTTGTGCTCTTTTGTCAGCCTTCAGCTTTTTAGCTTCTTTCTTTAACCTTATGGTTTCTTCCCTCTTGGCTATTGAGAATTTGGGATGTCCTTGCATCACACAGATACTCTTTCCCTCTCTATAGATGATAGCCATGTTCATTCTTTCCACTACATCCTTGGTCTCTTTGTGCTTTATGATGTTACCACCCAAAACTTTGTCTTCATCAGGCTTTGGAAGAGGAAAATCCACTTCTTTTAGTTGAACAAAGTTTAGAGGGTTCTTTGTAGAGTCCTTGTTGAATCTAGTAGAAGGCTTGAGTACCATGGGCTTCAGGTTCCTGAAAGAAGTTTCTCCAACCTTATTACTCCTTATTGGCTTGTGCTCCATTGTGATTTGCTTAAATTTTATGCTATATTTCACAGATTATAATTTTTTAGTTATAGAGCCAAACACCTGTTGCATCCTTTTATCAATTTTTCTCCTTTGCTCTTTCACATTCATCTCAGCTGCTGCTAGCTGGATTAGATCAATTTCATCAAGCTTTCCTTTGATTTGAAGTGTTGGAGAAGTAGTGATGGTGGGAACTAGCACTTTGGATATTTGAATATTTGTAGATGGCTCCCCTCCCCCTTCCACTTTATTCTCCCCCTTTTTGTTATTATCAAGGAGAGGAGTCAAGCCTTGTGCTTTAGCCAGTTGCATTAGAAGACTGGTCTGAGGCTGTTGATTTTGAAGAATGGTGACCACAGAGTTTTTAATAACTTGAACTCTATCCTCCAATTTGGCCAACTTCTTTTCAGCATCTGATTCTCTTCTCAGTCTCAGTAACAGGTCATGCATGGTATCATAGGGCATGATTGAATCCAGCTTCTCAGAATTGTAGGACTTCCAGTCAGCTATATCCTTTTTGAGTTCATCCACACTCAGATTCTGTCTTAATTGCTGTAGCTTCATGAGATGTAGAGAATCTAGGGGGCTTGAAGAATAGCCTTGGTACCAGCATTTGAGGTGTTCTGAATGGCCTTTTGGATAGACATGACTTGTTTGACTAAGGATACATTGAATTGTCCTGGTGTAGACTCCTTTGTCAATGCCCATTCAGGTAAATCTGGAATAGAACTTGGGCCTTCATCTCCCCCTAAGTTCATGCTTCCATCAAATGAAACAGAGTTATCATCATTAGAATTTACTCCAAATTCTTCAGATGGCTCACCAGCTGTAGGAGGCATCAAATTGACAGCAGCTTTATCCCTTTGTAAAGATTCTGAAGTATGTACTAGATTTAAAGTCTTCTCTGCCTCCTCATTACCCTGAGTAGCCAACAGTTGATAGGTTGACGTCGGATGAGTAAAAGTGTCAGCATCCAAGGAAATGTTATCAATTACAGCTTTGTAATGTTGCTGAAATTTTCTTTCCTTTTCAGCATCATCCACAATCATTGACTCATGAGCAATGGCTGGATCCACCCTTATACCTTCTGTACCTGCTTTTCTCTCAATTTCTCTCTTTTCTTGCATCAAGGGCTCCCCCTGGCTCACACTCCTCACACCCTCACCTTCACCTACCAAGGTGGCACTCCTCTCACTTTTTTTGGCCATGCTGGAAGAAATAGCATGCAAATTTAGACTCTCAAGCTCTCCTTTTGCCTGGGGGCAACCCAGCCTCTCACTCAAATTTTCACTCCCTTCCCTCAATCCTAGAAGTGATTGTACAGTAACCATATCTTCTACACTTGGAATTAATTCAGTTGTTTGTGTAGAGGCCATCAACGGATAAGAAGTATTCGTTGAAGGGGAGACTGATGGTATCAAAGGATAACTGTTATTAAGCTTATCCGTTAAAGAACAACCACTTGTCAACGGATGAGAGATATCCGTTGAAGAAGGAAAAAAAGTAGAAATTGAAAGTGACATAATTGTTGAATTTGTGTGGATTGATTTTAATTTAGGCGACACAGATTCTTCAACTAAGTCTGAAAGAATTGGTTGATGATCCAACAAATCATTTAAAAGATGATGATCACCAGTATTTGAGTGGGGCTCTTCCCTGAGTTGTAAAGAGGGAGAATCAGGAATTGATGTGAATATCATGTCCACATCCAGAGATGGTGATGGAGAATTTGGTGATTGATGTGTGTCAATTTTGAGAGAATGGGGCTGTGACTCCATATTTGTTGGAGTCACATCAAGCTGAATTTGAGAAGGCATAGATACAGGTGGGTGTATCTGTGCAGTGTGTGCACCCTGTATGGAAACTAGGGTTTTGACCTTTTTTCTTCTTGTAAAGGCTTTTACAGGTGAGTGTGTGGCTTCAGTGTCCCTCCCTCTTTTGTTCTGTGTCCCTGGTTGGGGACTATTTTCAATAGCTGCACCCTTTTGGGAGGATGCAACTAGGGATGAGTTTGAATCCTTTTCAACCACCACAGTCTTTTGAGAAACTGTGGCTTGGCTAGCTGGGGTACCACTCACCTCTCCTACCTTATCCCGGGGGTTTTCTTGATGTTCACAATCCCCTCACCACTCAAACCCTATTCACTCCCCTCAGGGTTTATGGTAGTTGTTACAACTGTTGTCTTTTGAGAAACAACAGAGGTGGCTTTCTTTGACTTTGGTTTTGAAACTTTAGGTTTGGTGGCCTTGGTAGGAATCTGTTGGGACAAAGACACAGACTCCATGGTCACACTTGAAGGTAAAGAAATGATGGGGTTGGAAGTAGTAGAAGTTGAAGAAGTATTTATCTCACTTACCTGAGGTGCATTCATGATTGGCAAGTATACCAATGGCACCTGATTGTTGAGGTTAATTCTCAAAAGGTCTGCAAGGACCCTCTTCTCTTGTGCCCAGCATTTATTACTCTCATTATATATGACCAAACCTTCAGCAACATGGTTAGCCAATAACATAAAGAATCTAGCATAGTAGATGTTATGAGGTCTATTAGCCTTGTTACCTAACCTAGTACCCAATTCTAGCATATTATAATTGTTAAAATTAAAGTACCTATCAGAAACTAGCATATAGAGCATATTAACAAGAGATGAAGTTATTGCATCAAAATTACTAATTTTCCCAGAGAAAACCTTGATAAAGGCATCACCAAGAAAACTCCATTCTTTCCTAACGCCTTTTCTCCTAATACTTCCTAAACTAGCAGAATCAAAGGAATAGCCTATGGAATCTAACATGCTAGATACATCATTATCAGTGTGTGGTGTCATGGCATTGTTTTCAGGTAGTTTGAAACAGGACTGTATATCATCACAGTTAATACAGTAATCTTTACCTTTGAGAGAGAAAGTGATGGTCATATCAGTGGGGTTGAACTCTGCAGTTGTCCAAATCTCCTCAATTACCTCACAGTAAATCGTTGGGGCTTCCAACATTGCATAACTTAGTTTGCAGTTTTTGATGAAGTCCGTCATCTTGTGATAATCTGAGTGAGCTTCATTCTTTTCCACCAAAGCTTCGAAATTGTTTTTCTCATAGACAAATCCGGATTGGGACATTATCTTTACTACTGGTGCCATTGTAGTGGGTAGAGGTTGCAGAGAAAAGTTGAGAGTTTTAGGAGAGAAAGAGAGTAAAAGCTTTTGAAAAATTGCAAGAAAGCGTAAAGTGAAAATAAGAATTCAAAGGGGCTTTTATATTTTCTCAAATTAAAACATAAAGAGAATGATTAAACAATATTTTTAAGTAAATTACAGTCGTTTGAGAATAAAGAAAAACTGTATGTATTCTAAAAACTACCTTTAATACAAATACATACAACTGTGTATAGATATATGTATCAACGGTTAAGTAAAAAGAATCAATGGCTGTGACTTACTTAAAACGACTGATGTGACACTTCAACGGATGAGGTAAACAGTTATTCGTTGAAGATTAACACAGTTTTACCCGTTGAAGGATAAAATTACCAGAAATGTATTTGTCTTTCAACGGATAATGAACATCCGTTGATAGAACAGTTTTGGATTTCAACGGATAGGGAATATCCATTGATAGAATAGACTTTACTTAAAGCCAACTTTGTTCTTGCAACAAATTCATTTCAGGCTACAAAATAAATTACAATAAGGACATGAATTTATGAATAATTAAGCATATCTAGCTCACTTACTAATCTTGTGAATGTTGATTCATCAAGTGGCTTGGTAAATATGTCTGCAATCTATTTTTCACTTGGAACAAAATGAAGTTCCACTGTACCATTCATCACATGTTCCCTTATGAAGTGGTACTTGATGTCAATGTGCTTGGTTCTTGAGTGCTGCACTGGATTTTCAGTAATGGCAATGGCACTTGTGTTGTCACAAAATATTGGAATTTTGTCAACATTTAGTCCATAGTCAAATAGTTGATTCCTCATCCATAGTATCTGTGCACAGCAACTACCAGCAGCAATGTACTCAGCTTCAGTTGTTGATGTAGAAACAGAATTTTGCTTCTTACTGAACCATGACACAAGCTTATTCCCTAGAAATTGACAGGTGCTAGTTATAATTTTCATGTCTATTTTGCAACCTGCATAATCTGCATCTGAGTAGCCAATTAGATCAAAACCAGACTCTCTAGGGTACCAAATTCCTAGATTTGGAGTCCCTTTGAGATATCTGAAAATTCTTTTAATAGCAACTAAGTGAGATTCTTTAGGGTCAGCTTAAAATCTAGCACAGAGACATGTAGAAAATATTATATCAGGTCTACTAGCAGTTAAATATAGAAGTGAACCAACCATGCCTTTATAACTTGTAATGTCCACAGACTTTTCAGCCTTGTTTAATTCAAGCTTGGTGGCAGTGGCCATGGGAGTTTTTGTAGATGAACATTCCATTAAGTCAAACTTCTTTAAAAGATCATAAATGTATTTAGTTTTACTAATGAAAATTCCACCACTAACTTGTTTAACTTGTAAACCAAGAAAATAAATTAGCTCTCCCATCATGCTCATTTCATATTTACTTTGCATTAACTTAGCAAACTTTTTACAAAGCTTATCATCTGTAGAACCAAATATAATATCATCTACATAGATGTGAACAAGTATTGTAGAGCCATTAACATTTCTAAAGAAAAGAGTTTTGTCAACAGTACCTCTTGTGAAGTAATTATCTAGGAGAAATTTTGATAAAGTCTCATACCAGGCTCTAGGTGCTTGCTTTAGTCCATAGAGTGCTTTCAACAGATAATACACATAGTCTGGAAAATTTGGATCTTCAAATCCTGGAGGTTGGCTTACATAAACTTCTTCCTCCAATTCTCCATTCAGAAATGCACTCTTGACATCCATTTGATAGACTCTGAAATTGGCATGGGCTGCATAGGCTAGAAAAATTCTAATGGCTTCAAGTCTTGCAACTGGAGCAAATGTCTCATCAAAATCTATTCCCTCTTGTTGAGAATAGCCCTTGGCAACCAATCTAGCTTTATTCCTTATGTCAATGCCATTTTTATCCATCTTGTTTCTGAATACCCATTTTGTGTCAATGGAGCTCTTGTTCTTTGGCTTGGGCACCAGCTTCCATACCTTGTTCTTCTCAAATTGGTTTAGCTCCTCTTGCATTTCTACAATCCAATCTGGATCCAATAGAGCTTCTTCCACTCTCTTAGGTTCCTCCTGTGATAGAAAACTACTGTATAGACATTCATCTTGAGTAGCCCTTCTAGTTTGCACCTTAGATTTTGCATCACCAATGATCAATTCAAAAGGATGATTCTTGGTCCATTTCCTTTGAGGTGGTAGATTAGCTCTAGATGAGGTTGTCTCAGTATTGTCATGATGTGAGATAGAGTGTTGATTGGTTGAAACTCCCCCTGAGTTACTGATCCTTTAAAAGGAACTGGGAGTTCTATCAACTGATGAAGTAAATTGATTATCCGTTGATAGACTATGATCAACGGATGCTTCATTATGTACTTCAACGGATGATGCACTTTGTCTTTCAACGGATGTTGCATTACTTCTATCAATGGATGTTGAATTATGACTTTCAACTGATGCAGCATTTCGTGCATTATCCAAAGGCAGACTTTGAATCCTTTTCGAAGTGTCTTCTCCATCATTTTCGTCTTCACTATCATCACAATATATCTCAATGTTGTCAAATTTGAGTCCTTCATGATGTCCCTCATCTGTTAGTCCATCAATCTTTTTATCATCAAACACAACATGCACAGATTCCATAACAATATTGGTTCTTAGATTGTAGACCCTATATGATTTTCCAGTAGAATAACCAACAAATATCCCTTCATCAGCCTTTGCATCAAACTTTCCTTTGTGATCAGGTTGGTTCCTTAGAATGTAGCATTTGCAACCAAAAACATGAAGGAAGTTTAAGGTTGGTTTTCTTCTCTTGAACAATTGATAGGGAGTCATGCCTTTTTCCTGATTGATTAGAGAAATATTCTGAGTGTAACATGCACAGTTAACAGCCTCAGCCCAAAAATATGTTGGGAGTTTTGACTCTTCAAGCATTGTTCTTGCAGCTTCAATTAATGATCTGTTTTTTTTCCACCACACCATTTTGTTGTGGAGTCCTTGGAGCTGAGAACTCATGCATGATCCCAATTTCTTCACAGAATAACCTCATGGTAGAATTCCTGAACTCAGTTCCATTTCACTCATGATATTTTCTACTTTGAAATCTGGATGATTGTTGACTTGCTTGATATGATTGATAATGATTTCACTAGCTTCATCCTTTGATCCAAGAAAGTAGGTCCATGAAAACTTTGAGAAATCATCTACAATCACTAGGCAATATCTTTTCCTTGAAATTGACAATACATTGACTGGTCCAAAAAGATCCATGTGTAGAAGTTGTAATGGTTCATCAATTGCTGATTCAAGCTTCTTACCGAATGATGCTCTCTTTTGCTTTCCTTTCTGACAAGCATCACAGAGTCCATCCCTTGAGAATTCCACTAGAGGCATTCCTCTAACTAAGTCCTTTTTGACTAGATCATTCATTGTCTTGAAATTCGAATGGGACAGCTTCTTGTGCCATAGCCAACTTTCATCTTGACTTGCTTTGCTGAAAAGACAAGTAATTGATTCTGCATCTGTAGAGTTGAAGTCAGCCAAGTACACATTCCCTTTTCTAACTCCATTTAGAACCACTTTGTTGTCCTTCTTACTTGTGACAACACAGGCTTCAGAATTGAAGGAAACAGTATTCCCTTTGTCACATAGTTGACTGATGCTCAATAGATTGTGTTTGAGACCATCAACTAATGTAACTTCATCAATGATGACATTTTCCTTTGAAATCAAGCCATATCCCATAGTGAACCCTTTGTTGTCATCTCCAAAGGTTATAGTAGGGCCAGCTCTCTCCTTGAACTCTGTGAGCAGGGTGAAATCTCTTGTCATGTGTCTTGAACAACCACTGTCCAAGTACCATAGATTCCTTCTTTTTCCCTGCACACAACAAAGTCAAATCCAGTTGATTTTGGTACCCAAGTTTCCTTGGGTCCGGCCTTGTTAGTCTTTTTCCTAGACTTCATACTTCCTGCACCTTTTGACTTAGGTAACTTTGGGTCAACGTTGGCCTCAGATGTAGTTGGTTGAAGGGTAGGGTTAGTCACAGAATCATTTAGTATATTTGGTTGAATTTGATAAGGCATAGATTGTGCAAACATGTTATTCCACATAGGCATGTTGTATGGCATTTGAGGCATACTGAATGCAGCAAAATAAGGATTATTAACATATGGCATGTTTGCAAAATATGCATGAGGATTCTGTTGAGACATAACATGCATAACATGCAGAGGTGACATAGACATGTTAGGCATGGAAGGAGTTAAAGGCATGGGAGCATTTTTAACAGACTTGCAGTTAGCAGATAGATGATTAACACTTTTACAATGCACACAACATTTTCTAGGAGCATACTTATCAGGTGTGTAATTGTTATATTTGTTAATCCCTACCTTCCCATTTCTATTAGATTTCCTTTTAGTTTCCTTTTTATCCTCAACCAACTTAAGCCTATTTTTCAACTGATCTAAAGTCATGTGTCCTATATTCACCTTACTGACATCTTTGGATGTGCTAGCCTCTTCTTTCACAAAGTTCTTGGAAGTTGAACCAAACTTCTTATTGAGATTTTTCAAATTATCCCTTTTAGAATCACTTGCATGTTTTAATTGACGAGCCTTCAACGGATGCTCCTTTTCTTCCTTCAACGGATAACTTTCATCATCCGTTGATTCCACATCTGTTGACAATCCATCAATTCATTCTACTTCCTTTTTGTTTTTCTTTCAGGCATTCTCATAGAGTGATTCAATTCCCTGAACCTTGACAATCTGAGCACTAACATTCCTAGATGTTTTCCAGGCCTTGATTACTTCTTGCTCACGTTCTAGTTGTTTAGAAAGAATTTCTACTTTCTTAACAGACTCTTCTAGTTCACTCTCAACAGATAAGCATTTGATTTTAATCTTTTCAAGCTCAATTACCTTACCCTCTAACACATCATTCCTATCACTAAAAAATAAATTATTCTCTTTAATTCTTGTGTTCTCTTTAGCTAGTGATTTAAGGAAAACACGTAAATGCTATAATTCATTGGACATATCATTTATAGCTTCATTACATTCATTTTTAGAAAGCTGAGAGAGGTCAGTAGTAATGACCTGGTTGCTTGATGAACTAGTTTTATGTTCGTCAGAATTAGCCATCAGGGCTAGGTTGACATACTCCGTATCATCATCTTCATTGGCTCCATCAGCTGCCCAGTCATTTTCCTGAGTCAGAAAAGCCCTTTCCTTTTGTTTGAGCAAATCGAAATATTTCTTTTTGTAATCCACTTGCTCAAATTTCTTCTTTTCATAAGTTGGCTTTCTGCACTCATTTGCAAAGTGTCCACTTATGCCACAGTTATAACATTTGAACTTAGATTTGTCCACCATGTTCTTGTTTGGCTTAGTGAATCTAGTATTTTTCTTGAATTTCATCTTTGCAAACCTTCTGGACAGAAAAGCCAGATGTTAATCAACATCATCAGAGTCATCTTGACTGGAATTGTCTTCAACCTCAGCTACTTGCTCCTTTCCCTTGCTTGATTCTGATTTGCTTGTGCCAATTTTGAGACTTGGCATTGTCTTTTTTTCATTCCTGGCTTCAGTTCTCTCATTGTCAGCTACAAGTGCAACTGATCCACTTTTTCTCTTTCCCTTTTCCAACAACTCATCTTGCTTCATCTCAAGTTCATTGGTCTTCAAAATTCCATATAATCTTTCAAGTGTGAAGTCCTTATAATCTTGAGAATTCCTTAGTGAAACAGTCATAGATTTCCATTCCTTTGGTAGAGACCTCAGAAAATTTAAGTTGAAATCTTTGACTTGGTACACTCTGCCATACAGCTTCAATCCATTCAACAGTTTCTGAAATCTATTGAAGGTATCATTCAGTGATTCTCCTTCTTCAAAATGAAAATATTCATACTGTTGAATGAGAAGCTGCATTTTGTTTTCTCTAACTTGTTCAGTACCTTCACAGATAAGTTGCATAGTATCCCAAATTTCCTTAGCAGTTTAGCTGTTAATGACATTGTCAAACATATCTTGGTCTAGGCCATTAAACAGAATATTCATGGCTTTCTTGTCCTTGTGAACCTCTTCAATATCTTCATTAGTCCATTCTGCTTTTGGCTTGGGAATAGACTGTCCAACAACAACTGTGGCAGTGGCAGCTGTGGCCACCTTGTGAGGGATGTGAGGACCATTTTCAATGCAGTTGATGTAGCTTTCATCTTGAGAGAGAAGATGTAGATGCATCTTCACTTTCCAGTGATGATAATTATCTCTTTTCAGGATTGGAATCTTTACTCCAATATCCTTCTTACTCATGATGTTAGTAGAATAGATCTTTAAACTCTTTGTATGTTAAGAGCTTGCTCTGATACCGATTATTAATCCTAAGGAACTAACAGTGAGATTTACAGAAGGGGGGTGGAATGTAAATCTCAAAACTTTTTCAAGTTTTGAGCAGTTTCAAAGGCTAAGTGTTTGATGAACAGTTGTGTGTGAATTGCTTTGAGCAGGTGCAGACAGATATATATTCAAGACACAAATGTAAAGAACACAAAGGCTTTAAAAACTTTGTTGGTGGATTTGTTGTTCCACCAGAGATGTGTATTTCAGAAAATCTGTGATTCAAAGAATTGATCACAGCTGCGTCCTAGTACAAACTAGATGATTTTCTCTCTATATTTTTCTAAACAGCTCTGGAAAATTCATCATCTAATTACTAGCTGCAACTTGGTTTATATATCACCAAGTTTACAATTGAAGACAAAAATAAAATACAATTTTTAAAATAGTTCTTCACATGTTTCTTCTTCATTTCTCTATCCAATGCAATCTAGGATAATCTGTGAATCTCTGAATACTTCCTTGTTTGCACCAGAATGGAAATGCTGCATTTTCTTGATTCCTCCAAGAGGCTGCCATATTCCAATTGTCTCTGTCAACCCATGTGCCTCTGTCAGCTTATGAATTGTCACTGTTAACTGCTATTGAACTGAGCATCCGTTGAAGCTTTTCATCTGTTGATGGCTTTATCCGTTGATGCTTTATCAATTGAAGCTTTACCCGTTGATGCACTCATCCGTTGATGGATGTTATCCGTTGAAGCTTTAGAGACATCCGTTGAAGCTTTATTTCTCATCCGTTGAAAGCCTTTAATCTATCAGTTGATACTACTTCATTTATACAAAATTATAAGACATGAAATATTTACAATTAGCCCTCCTATTTGCATATCCACTAGTAGTCAACATGACTTATAATTTCCCACAACTTTTAAGAATTATAACTTAAATACAGAAACTGAAATGTGCTACAATACTAAACTTATTTCTAAGTAAAGCTACTCCATCAATGGATAGCCAGACAGAGTGGTCTTATCCGTTGAGGCTACAAACACTAGATTTCTACTTAAGTGTTTTGCTTAACTTATCATCAAACTAATACAAATATTCCTAACACAATACAAGACCTACACAAAGAAATCAAAGAAGAATTAAAAATCCTTAAAGAACAACAGAAGATCGATTCTGAAGCATTAAATGTCCTTCTAGTTCGTGAAGTAGAAGAACAAAATACTGAACAAAAATAACTAAGTGTTAGATATATTTGAGATGTCATGTCTAATATGATTTGTGTTTAGTTTTCAGAACTTATCAACAGGATATATCAGGACTTACTGAAATCAGAACTTACTGAAGTCAGTACTTAATATCAGAACTTAAGGTGGAAAGAGTTAGAAGACTAGAAGACTTGTAGAAGATATCTGATTGATATATTTTAGGAGACAAAATTGTATTCCATATCAATTAGAATATATCTTGTAACTGTGTACTATATAAACACAGCTTAGGGTTTACACTACATGTGTTATCATTATCGAGAAATATTATTCATTGTAACCTAGCAGCTCTTAGTGATATTTGTTCATCACTGAGAGAGAACAATAGTTCATATCGTAATAGAGTTTATTAAATATAATTGATTTTTGTTACATACTTGTGTTCAAATCGATTTGATTGTATAAACACTGTATTCAACCCCCTTCTACAGTGTTGTGTGACCTAACAAGTGGTATCAGAGCTTTTCTGTTAACACACATACAGTAAAGATCCAACCAATCATGTCTGAAGAAACACAAACCCTAACTAAGCCCACCAAAACTCAAGAAACTCAAAACACTCAAACCCACAGTCGATATGAGAATATTAGGGTTCCCATACTGAGACCTTCTGAGTATCCCATATGGAAAATGAAGATGGTTATGTTTATGGAAGCTATATATCCAGAATACCTTGACATAATTAATGAAGGACCATATAAGCCTACCAAGCTCTCTGTTGCAGTTGCTGATCAACCAGCAAAGTCCATACCAAAGGAGAAATGTGATTACACAGCTGAAGACATCTCATATATTGCCAAGGATGCAAGGGTAAGGCATTTACTGCATAGTGACATTGATAATGTCATGTCAAACAGGGTAATTGGATGCAAGAATGCAAAGGACATATGGGATGCTTTGGAAACAAGATGCCAGGGAACTGATGCAATCAAAAAGAACAGGACGACTATACTCACTCAAGAGTATGAGCACTTTGACTCAAAAGCTAATGAGTCATTAACTGACTTATAGGATAAGTTTGTCAAACTCTTGAATAATCTGTCACTGGAGAAAGGTGATTCAGAGTCATCATATTCTGATGATGATGATTCAGAAACTGAAAGTTTACCTGAAATGGATGTTGATGCAGAGATGATGCAACTGTGTGCTCTTATGATGAAGGGTATCACAAAGTTAGCCTACAGGAAATTCAGAAAGGGCAAGAAGTTTTCCAAAAAAGGTGGAAGTTCTGATAAGAAAGGATTCAGAAAGTCTGAAGGCAAAGGAAAGTCTGACAGAGGAGATAACTCAAATTTCAAATGCTACAATTGTGGTGAAAGAGGCCACATATCTCCTGACTGCAAGAAAGGAAAAAGTGACAAAGGCAAGGCACTTGTCACAAAGAAGAAAAGCTGGACAGGCACTTTAGATTCTGAAAATGAAGTGAACTATGCCTTGATGGCAAATGCTGATAGCAGTACTGAAACTGCTGAATTGAAGGTACCTCAAACAACTAATGCTTTTCATACTGATGATATCACTGAGTTGAGATTATATCTTAAAACCATGTTCATTAGTTATAGAGATCAGACTTTAACATGTGAAAGATTAACATATGAAAATCTTGCTTTTAAAAAGAGAAATGACTATTTAGAAAAGGAGTTAGTTTTTCTTCATCAAACTAAGAAAAAAAGAGATGATGCTTTGTATGTTAGAGATGAAGTGTTAAAATTGAATGAATCTCTAAAAGCTGACTTAGAAAAGGAAAGAGAGATTATCATAACTTGGACTAACTCAGGCAGAACAACGCAGAATTTACTAAGTAGTGGAAACTGGAAAGAGGGCTTAGGTTATGGAGATGATAAAAGTGAAAAAGGAACTGTGCAAATTGAGCCAATTTTTGTTAAACAGGATAATAAGCCAAAGGTAAATCCTGTCAAGTTTGAAGCAAAAACTGTAAAGTCTGATTCTGAAAAGATGAAAGAGTCTAGGACAGAAGTCAAAGAAAAGTCAACTTCTGACAAATTAAAACAGGATAAACCAGCTGAAGTAAACATAGGCTTAATGACAAAGAAGCAGCTTAAGCATAAGCTGAAAGAGATTAGAAATGTAAACAAGGTAAAGAAAGCTAGGAAAAATAGGAATGGAAAGAAAGGTGTGAATAAAAGCAATAATTATATGCCTGTTTCTAATGCTCCTAGAAAGAAATGTTACAACTGTGGAAACTCTAACCATCTTGCTTCTTTTTGCAGGGAAAATAAAGATATAAACTTTTTACCTCCTAAATCAGGAGTTAAGAGTCAGTCTGTTAGGTCCTTAAAACTAACAGACTGGATCCAAGAAAGTATGGGTCCTTAAAACTAACCAATAGTGGTCTTTGTGATTGCAGGGCAACAGGAAAATATTCTAGTTCTGGACAGTGGATGTTCAGGACGTATGACTGGAAATAAAGCCCTGCTATCAGACTTTGTGGAGAAAGCTGGCCCAGGAGTTTCTTATGGAGATGGCAACATGGGAAAAACTCTGGGATATGGCAATATCAATCTTGGGAATGTCATCATTAAATCAGTAGCTCTTGTCTCAGGATTTAAACACAATCTTCTAATTGTGAGTCAGATATGTGACAGAGGTTATCATGTGGATTTTTTTGAAGAACACTGTGAAGTTGTAAGTAATTCTACAGGTAAAGTGGTTCTGAAAGGTTGCAGGCATGGTAACATATATGAAGCCAGACTTTCAACAAACTCTGATGGTTCTGCAATCTGTCTGTTGAGTAGAGCATCAATTGAAGAAAGCTGGAATTGGCACAAGAGACTCTCTCATTTAAATTCAACAATATAAATGAGATAGTAAAGAAAGATCTTGTGAGAGGACTGCCAAAATCAATATTTGCTCCTGATGGCCTTTGTGATTCATGTCAAAAGGCAAAATAAAGAAAATCTTTATTCAAGAGCAAAACTGAATCCTCAATTCTTGAGCCTTATCACCCACTGCATGTTGATCTATTTGATCCAGTCAATGTCATGTCTATTGCAAAGAAGAAATATGTTATGGTTATAGTGGATGAGTTCACAAGATACACTTGGGTGTATTTCTTGCACAAGAAGAATGAAACTGCATCTACTCTAACTGATCATGTCAGACAGCTGGATAAATTGGTCAAAGATTCTGTTAAAATAATAAGAAGTGATAATGGCACTGAGTTCAAGAATTCAATCATGGAAGCGTTCTGCAAAGAGCATGGAATTAAGCAGGAATTTTCTGCACCTGGAACTCCACAACAAAATAGAGTGGTAGAAATAAAGAACATGACTCTCATTGAAGTTGCACGAACTATGCTTGATGAAGCAAAGCTGCCAACCTACTTTTGGGCTGAAGCTGTGCAGACTGCTTGTTTTACAAAGAATGCCACACTCATAAACAAGCATGGAAAAATACCATATGAGATGGGGAAGAAAAAGAAACCAAATCTAAAATACTTTCATGTATTTGGATGTAAGTGTTTTGTTCTTAAGACTCATCCTGAACAGTTGTCAAAATTTGATCTAAAAGTTGATGAAGGAATTTTTGTTGGATATCCACTTTCCACACAAGCCTTCAGAGTCTATAATTTAAGAACAAGGGTTGTCATGGAATCTATCAATGTATCTTTTGATGATAAGAAGATTACTGGACTTGAAGATTTCAATGATCATGATCAGCTGAGATTTGAAAATGAAGATTTAAATTCTAATTTTGTAAATTCTGATGGCTTAAATCCTGATCCTATAAGTTCTGATGGGTTAAATTCTGATGTCATTGAAACTGTGGTAACTACTCCAAGGGAAAATGCAACTGTTCAGGGGGAGCAAGCTGAAGATCTTACCACAACTCAAGACTCTAAAAAAGCATCAGAACCTGTCACTGGCTCTTCAAGTTCTGATTCATCAAGTTCTGATGAGCCAAATTCTGATAATTCTGGAAACTCTGATTCTTCAAATCATGAAGGATCCAACTTAAATTCTGAAGTCTCAAAGAGCATAACTACAGGGGGAGCATCAGAAAATGTTGATGGAGACAACATGGATCATGGGGGAGGATCCAGTTCTAGAAATCAACTTCCATCATCAAGAAAGTGGACCAAATCACATACACCTAACTTAATAATTGGAGATCCTGAAGCAGGTGTCAGAACTAGAACTGCAACATCAAATAAATGTCTCTATCATTCCTTTATGTCTCAGACTGAACCAAAGAAAGTGGAAGAAGCTCTTCAAGATGCTGATTGGGTTCAAGCAATGCAGGAAGAGTTAAATGAATTTGAAAGAAATAAAGTCTGGACCTCAGTGCCAAGACCAAAGAACAGATCAATTATTGGCACAAAATGGGTGTTCAGAAACAAAACTGACAGTGATGGCATAATTACAAGAAACAAAGCAAGGCTGATTGCCAAAAGCTACTCTCAACATGAGGGTATTGATTATGATGAAACATTTGCACCAGTTGCTAGATTGGAAGCCATAAGAATCTTTTTGGCTTATGCTGCTCACAAAAAGTTTAAAGTCTTTCAAATGGATGTGAAAAGTGCTTTTCTTAATGGGGAATTGGAAGAAGAGGTATATGTTGAACAACCTCCAGGATTTGTAGATTCAAAATTTCCAAATCATGTCTACACACTTGATAAAGCACTTTATGGCCTTAAGCAAGCTCCAAGAGCATGGTATGAGACTTTAGCTCAATTTCTTCTGGAAAGTGGATTTAACAAAGGCACAATTGATAAAACATTGTTCTACCTCAACCATGGAAAGGACTTACTTTTTGTACAGATATATGTTGATGATATCATATTTGGTTCTACTAATGCCAAACTCTGTGAAAGGTTTGCAAAGCTAATGCAGTCAAGATATCAAATGAGTATGATGGGAGAACTTAGCTATTTTATGGGACTTCAAGTCAAGCAAAATGAAGAAGGTACTTTCATAAATCAATCCAAGTACACCAGAAATTTACTGAAGCAATTTGGAATGCAAGACTGTTCAACTGCATCCACTCTCATGGCCACTCCAACCAAGTTAGATAAAGATACCGGAGCATCAGTAGAGATTACTAACTACAGAGGTATGATTGGATCATTACTCTATTTAACTGCTAGTAAACCTGATATCATGTATGCTACCTGTCTTTGTGCAAGATTTCAGGCTGATCCAAGAGAACCTCATCTAATAGCTGTGAAAAGGATTTTCAAGTACCTCAAGGGTACAGCTGATCTAGGATTGTGGTATCCTAGAGAATTAGATTTTAAGCTAATAGGTTACTGAGATGCAGATTTTGCAGGATGCAAAATAGACAGGAAAAGCACTAGTGGAAGCTGCCAATTTCTTGGAGGCAGATTGGTTTCTTGGTTTAGCAAGAAACAGAAATCAATTTCCACATCAACTGCAGAAGCAGAATATATTACTGCAGGAAGCTGTTGTGCACAGATTCTTTGGATGAAGAATCAGTTATTGGACTATGGGTTAAAATTTTCTAAAATACCTATTTACTGTGATAATCAAAGTGCTATTTCTATGACAGGTAATCCAGTTCAACACTCAATGACAAACCACATCAGCATTATGTACCATTTTATAAGGGAACATGTGATGGAAGGTATAGTGGAATTGCATTTTGTTCCAACAGATCAACAACTAGCAGATATCTTCACAAAACCTCTATGCGAAGCTACTTTCACAAGACTAGTACATGAACTTGGAATGGTTTCAGGTTCTTTCTCAAAATTTGCTTAGTTTTTGTTCTCATGCATCAGAATTTATGATCAGTGTTTACAGATTGTCTTATCTCCATGTAATTTGTGCTTAAATTATAATACATTAAATACTGATTGTTATCTGATATGGAACTATATACTCTGATAGTGTTTTGAATGTTCTGTGACTATTCAATCCAATGAGGATTACTGTGCTAGATGATGACCTAGTAGTCTTTAACATACTAGAAATCCCATGTTTGAATTAGTTGTTTATGTGGAAATTCATTAACACAAGCAAATTCTGATGTTGAGCTTAGTTAAATTTACTTTGTGTATCTTATTACTAAGTCACAAACTACATTCTTGCTTCTTATCTGTCAAATTCTGATGTTAGTAAATCTTAAGGATGAACCACGTGCTTGATAAGCCTCACTTATCTGAAAAAAAGAAAAGAAAATAAAATTGAAGTCAGGTACTCCTTTGAGATCTAGAGTAAATATGTAGAAGGGAAGACCCAAGTGCATTGCTGGTATTAAGTTATATGCATTAGAAAAGCATATAAATTTTTCTTGGTGACTTTTCACATTCTCTAATTACTGGAAAAATACTCTGATAATAGCATAAATTCTGATAGCAGTTGTGACTCACTTACACTGAGAAGCCACTGTAAAAAGAATGTTAAAAGATGCATAAAATGAGCACAATCAGTTGAGGTGGATTCTTGCATAAATTTATTCTATAGTAGACTTCATTATTAATGACAGATTTTAAGCACTTTTCTTAGTTCTGCCTTATTTCTAAGATGTACTGAAGTTTATCAGACTTTAATCTTTATATGATATTTTGCTAATGCACACACTCTCACTCCATATGAATGATGAAAATAACTGTGGTGATTAAGTTGTTTCAGATAAACAGTTAAGTGTCATTTACATAAATTCTGAGGACAAGTTCTGATGGAAGTTCTAATGATTAAACTCTAAAGAAACAAGTCAGTATTTGTATGAAGAATCACAAAAACAAAAATTCACTTTCTGAGAACAGAATCCATGTTCTGATGACCGTTAAAATCTGATAATAGTCAAGTTCTGATATTAAATCCTGATGGAAACTCGGATGCTTACGTGGCATTATTTATTTACTTGACTTATTTGTGGTAATATTAAACGATCATATTTTATCATAATATATTTAAGTGAGATAAAAACAATCATAATTATTTGTTTAGTGGGAAACGTGTTTGTCTTGAAAACTGCATGTGCACAATAATTACTACTTATTTCCCGTGCCCACTAACTACTGCTTTAACAATTTACTGACTGTTCACATGTTGTCAGGTGTAAATTGTCTGCCATGCTTTACAAATATAGTTGTTTTCACGTGGGCTGTATAAATAAGAAAGTTAAAGGATTTTCTAATATTTTACCAACTTTTCTCATTCTCTCATCTCTCTTATTTTGTCTCACCCACTAATATTCTCTGAAGCTCTATTTTCTCACAGGCATTTTATCAAACACTTTGTGTACACACTATTCTCACTTGATTTTTCATAGAAATGGCACCAAAAGACATCGTTTTCAATGGAGCTAAGTTTGTTCCTAACAACTATTTAGCTATTCTTAGCAAGGACGAAGCCCCGTCAGATCTTCACTTCGTTCAGGACTTCCTTGCTAACAGTGAGATTGGGTATGCATTGATCCAACCTCAATCAATCTCAGGAACTCAAGTGTTGGAGCTCTGGAGGAGTGGTATGTATGATGATGGTGGTGCAAATGGGTCCCCTAGTATTATTTTCACAACAGGGGAGGATGAACATGTGGTGACTGTGTCTACAGTTCACCAAGCTCTACATTTGCCAAAAGACTACACTTTTTCAATAGTTGAGGAGCCAGCTCTTCAATAGATGATGACTAATCTGGGTTATGAAAAATCATTGTCCAAGCTGGGATAATTAAAGAGACCCCACATTAGGAGGGAGTGGAGTTTCTTCTTTGACTGCATCACCAAGGCTTTTGCAAACAAGTGCTCCAATTTTGATGTAATCCCTATCCTAAGTCAGCAAATTGGGTATGCTCTAATTACTCAATCTCATTTTGATTATGCTAGTATTGTACTAGGTTTCATAGGTGATAGGATTATAGAAGATAGAAATACAGTTTATTTTGCCAGATTTTGTCAGCTTTTATACAGTTTCTGTTGCTCTGATGCACCCCAACTAGTAAGTGAGTTGATTGAACCTTTTAAACTTGCTAAAAGAGCTTTTACTGACTTATTATCTACTGATAATAAGAAGACTGTACTAAGACCCCTCCAAATTCCCATATCTGTTAAACAAATCTTAGTAAATTCTGATCCAGCCACCTATGTTGCTCAATATCCTGATGTACAACCAACCCAACCTCCATCAGCACCTACACAACCTACCACTTCTCAACCTCAACCAACTCAACCTTAATCAGAACATACTTCCAACCAGCACAATCCTCACAATAACAACCATCAGCACCCACCATCAGACCTTCATCCTCAAGGCCTAAAAGAGCAAAATATGTTCCTAAATCTCCACCAAGGAGAAGAAGGATGATTCTAAGGGATAAATCAGATGATGAAGAAGCAAAGGATCATGCATCAGAACCTGTGCCTGTGGAAGCTGAAAATATGGTTTTTCAGAAAGAATAAGAAGTTGAAGGGTCAACCCATCAGATAAATACTGAAGCTGAGGGTTCTGATAATTTGAAGAGGAAAATAACTGTAAGTTCTGATGCTACTCAGGGAACTCCTACACCATCTAGGAGATCTAAGAAACAGAGGGCAGGAAGGCACATGGCTCAACCTCCATTAGAGGATACTGAAGAAGCTGAGGAAGGGGATCAGGAATCTCTGATCTCAAAAGAACCAATTATCATTGAAGCCCTTCCAGAACCAAAAGACACTGTTACAGATACAGTGATTACACCTCCTGTCTCTCCACTCCAAGCTACAGATAATGCTGAAGGACAAGACACAATATCTGAAATAGATATTCACAATCTGAATACTCGTACTGTTCTTTATCTGGAAGCTCCAACAGCAGCTCAGCCATCTAATGTCAATTCTCCTATCTTACAGGCTGAGATACCAACAACTCCTATTCTGGAGATAAATTCTGATGCTCAGAATTTAGATGAAGCTGGTACAGACTCTCCTTCTGTTAACACACTCTTGTGTTGTCAGAAGATGATGGATTTTCTGCAAGTTCTAGAGAGTCAGCTCCAGTAAATGCTCCAATTCGTGGAAAGGAGGCATTAATCTGAAAGTTTGTTGAACAGGATGCTTCTATTCCTTGGGAAGATACTGATAAGTGGATTTTATATCCACTTGGAATGCTTTATTACAAGCTTAAATTGGTGTTTTGGACTCAAGTTGTTGGTATTTTGATGTATTTTTGTGTTATTGCATTTCAGGTATTAGTTAAATGAAGAAAAGAGCTTTTAAAGGAAATATGATGAAAAGTGATCAGAATTGGAATCCAAGGCCATTGTGAAGTTGTAGAGAATCTCAATAGCTTCGCGTGGGCAGTTGAATCGCCTAATTCTGACGAGTAGAACTCAAGTTATGGCCAAAACAAGATTCATCAGAATATTTTTCCCAGTCAGTAGCTGAGCGCCCACTCAGCAGAGCTGAGCGCCCGCTCAGAGAGCTGAGCGCCCGCTCAGGAGGCGGCTGGTCGCTGATTTCGCTGAAAAAGCCTTTTTTGAGTAGAATTTGACGATTTTAAGGGTCCAGGTCCACTAGGGGCGTATATATACTTAAAAAAAGGGTTTTCATCATCCGGGAAGATTGGGATACCAAGGAGAAGATCTAGAAGCATAGAACAACTCCGAAAAAGAAGATCTTGTTTTCAACTTGTGATTCTTTGAATTAGTTGTAACTTTGGATGCTCATTTTCGTTCTTGTTGAACCTAGATCTCATTTATTCGTACTTTGATTATTATTTAGTTTATTAAGACCTTGTTTATACCATGCTTTCATTGGAACCCATGGTGATGATGAGTTCGATTATGGGCTAATCGTTGTCATGGGGTTCTAGCGGATTTACTTATGAATTTCAATAGTTAATTGTTTCGATATCTTGGTGTGTGGTGATTGATTGATATCCTAGTATTGGTTGTGCTTATTCGTCTTATGTACGTAGCTAACATATAAGATAGCGTGTTAATCTCTATTGAAGCGACAATGAATATAGAGGTTTAGAACTTGCCATGCTAGCATAGGTTCTTGTATGTGTATACATGATTCGTAGGTAACTCTAACCGTTTTACTTGCCCTATGTAATCAAGATAGATAACTTGTTCTTAAACCGTTATGTTGTCAAATTCTATAGACATATAGGGTCTCAATATAATTGGTGCCTATTCAGCTTCTATCTCTTTTGTGGATGTCTGGTAGAATGGTACTCGTGCAACGAAAGTTGGCGTTTATCAGTTTCGTGTTATCTGATTAGTGTCATCATCATCACATGCTAAGGTTAAAAATAATAAGGCTATTGAATGAAGTATATAATGAAGTTAGAATCCCATGTTTGTCATATATAGTAATTCAACCTCAATTCTCTTAGTTAATGTTATTTAATATAATCTCTTAGTTTAATAAAAACCCAATTTGTTATTTGTCTTAGCATTGAGCGATAACCATACATTGTTGCATAGGTGCATAAATTGAACTTAACCTAAACTAGTCTCTGTGGGAACGAATCTGATTTATATCTTATACTACTTGCGAACGCGTATACTTGCGTGAATATTAGCGCGTGTTTTCACCCTAACAAGTTTTTGGCGCCGCGGCCGGGGACTCAGTGTTAATTTTTAGTTTATGTGCTTGTCATCAGTGGTCGTTAAAGTTCACTGACTCGGATTCTTTTACTTTCACAGTTTATTTGTTTGTGTTTCAGGTACTCATTACAATGGGAGATCCAGCAGCACGAACGAAAGCCTTGATGGATTTTTCTCAACCCAAGATCAATGACATTCAATCTAGTATTGTCCGGCCAGCTATCACAGCTAATACCTTTGAGATCAAGCCTGGCATAATTCAATGGGTACAGACTTCAGTCCAGTTTGGGGGTTCTCCAACGGAAGATCCCAATACACACATTAGGGATTTCATTGAAATATGCGACACCTTCAAGTTCAACGGTGTTTCTGAAGATGCTGTGAAGCTGAGTGATAGGGATAAATAAATTATGATTATATAATTAAATACTGTATTAATTGTACAAGCTGTGGACTGCTAGGCCCAATAAAAAGATATATGATACTCAGACCATAAAGGTTAAGCCTGATGGACCAGATCAGGCCTGATGGAATAAAAAAAAGGCCCAAAAGCCCTGATTATTAATTAATTTCGTAATTAATTAATAAGGGAAAAATCAGATGTTGAGAAGAGTCCCGATAAGGATATAAATCCTTAGAGATTAGCCTCAAGGGGACCTAAAAGGATAAGGAATCAGTTTCCTACTATCTAGGACTCCAAAGTCCATTCTAATTATGAGACTTGCCCACCAAGTCTCCTATACCAAGTCCAATTCAAGAACTCCCAACATCTATATAAGGGGCCTCACCCCACAAATCAGAACTACGTTTTTTGGCTTGATTCTCTAATTCACAGAGATACGTAGGCATCTCGTAAAGGCAGATCGAGCCACGAAACACGAGAGCAGCCATTAAAGGCCTTGAGCTCCCGAATCTTAGTAATAAATACAGCAAATAATAACCTTAGTTTTTTATCCATAACATTTGGCGCCGTCTGTGGGAAATGCAACAACAACCATGGCGAGAACACGGAGAACAATTGGAGCTCTAGAGGAAGGAACACCATCAGAGACAACCCAGGTGATTTCATCAACCGTGGAGGTTCCTCCCCATTCAACTTATGCATCTACTCAGGTGGAAGCCCAGACAGGGGCAACTCAACCTCAGCCACAAGGGACAACTCCCCTGACTATTCAAGGTACGAATCCTCAAGTTCAACAAGTACATATACCTATGAATTCTCGACCCGTCGGGTATGAATATTCAACTATTATTACTACTAACCCCCCTTATGGGATGCCCCTTCACCCTGAGGTTGGAGGAAGCGGATATGCTGGGCGAAGCGAAGCACGAGGGCAGTCGCCCCCTATATACGAGGTTTGGGTCCTATCCCTGAGGATCGGGAATTTTCTGGTCCTTACACCGAGAGAGACTCCGAATCTTCGGATGATGAAGTGGCCCCGAGAAGGAGGCGTCCTGGAAAAGAGCCAATGGCCGATGGAAGGCAACGCCCCCAAAGCACCCCAGGGGCGAATCCTCAAGAAGTGCAGGAAAGGATCAGGGCTCATGAGGCTGAAATCCAAAGGCTGAGGCGTGATTTGGAGGCTCACCAGGCCACCAGACCCCAGATACCTCATAGGGGGAGAAATCCTCCTCCTGTCATAGACCTGGATGGTCCGGTAAGGAGAAGGGCTGCTGTCCCAAGAACTGATCCAAGCAATCTCCTTCCCCTTGGAGATCCTGATGATCCAACTCCACCCTTCACAGAAGAGATAATGAATGCCCATATCTCAAGGAAATTCAAGATGCCCACTATCAAAGCCTATGATGGCACGGGAGACCCCGCTAATCATGTTAGGACATTCTCTAATGCACTGCTGCTGCAACCCATGAATGATGCTATAAAGTGTCGGGCCTTCCCTCAAACCCTGTTGGGTATGGCTCAAAGATGGTACAGTCGCCTGCCCCCAAATTCTATTGGATCATTCAGAGAATTAAGTCAGGCTTTTATTAAGCAATTCATCAGTGGAAGAGTCCATGAGAAAAGTTCAGCATCTCTTATCAGTCTTGTGCAGGGAGCTAAGGAATCCTTGAGAGATTACCTGAATCGTTTTACAAAGGAAGCTTTAAAAGTCCCAGACCTTGATGATAAGGTAGCCATGATAGCACTACAACAAGGAACCAGGGATGAGTTTTTCAAGATGTCCTTGGCCAAACGTCCCCCTGAAAACATGTTGCAACTCCAAGAGAGGGCAGGGAAGTATATCAAGGTTGAAGAAAGCATGAGGAAGACCGTAGTAAGTAATGAGCCCACTGGAGGCAAGAAGCGAAAAACTGATCTGGAGTACATCGCTAAGGACAAATATCCTAGAACCGAACAAAACCCTGATTCAACCCCCAAGAAGGGAGGACCTGGGCAAAAGTTCACTGAATACGCTAAGCTGAGTGCTCCTAGAAGTCAGATTTTGATGGAGATTGAGAAAGATAGAGATATTCGCTGGCCTAAGCCCTTGAAGGCTGATCCCGCCAAGCTAGATAAGAGCAAGTATTGCAGGTTTCACAAGGATGTTGGCCATGACACCGATGAGTGTAGGCAATTGAAAGATGAAATTGAGTTTTTGATTCGAAAAGGAAGGTTAAACAAGTATACTGGAGATGGAGGGGACAGAAACAATAATGGAAGGAAGAACTTTGAAGATCGTAGGAGGGACCAAGAAGATCAGGGGCGGAATCCCCAACCTAGAGGGCCGGTTATAAATGCAATTTTTGGAGGACCACGACGCCCTCGAGGACCTGTGATAAACACGATCTTTGGAGGTCCAACTGCCGCTGGATTATCCAAAAATTCCAGAAAGGCATACACCAGGGAGGTTATGCATATTGTTGGCGAAGCCCCGAAGAGGGCCAGGACAGAAGTAACATTGGCTTTTGATGATTCCGACCTAGAGGGCGTGAAGTTTCCCCATGACGACCCGCTCGTCATAACACCGATAATAGGAAATAGCCTGGTTAAGAGGGTCCTTGTAGATAATGGTGCTTTTATGGATATCTTGCTCCACGACACCTTTCTAAGGATGGGATATAACGACTCCCAGTTGATACCAACCGACATGCCGATATATGGATTTGCTGGAGTAGAATGTCCTGTGGAAGGGATAATCAAATTGCCAACCACCATAGGTACGGAGCCAAGGCAAGCAACGCAGATGCTGGATTTCGTGGTGGTAAAGGCTAGTTCAACTTATAATGCTATCATGGGGAGAATAGGGATACATGCCTTCAAGGCAGTCCCCTCTTCCTACCATTCAGTCATGAAGTTTCCCACCCGAAACGGGATTGGAGAAGAGAGAGGAGATCAAAAAATGGCTAGAAGCTGTTATATGGCCTCTTTGAGGGCAGATGGAGTCGGGGGGCAGGTTCTTCCTATTGAAGATGTGGATGTTCGAGAAAATGATGAGAATAGAGGAAGGCCAGCAGAAGAATTGGTTTCGGTTCCTTTAGACCCCGAGAATCCTGAGAGGATGACTTTCATTGGAGCCACATTAGAGGAGCCCCTTAGAGGGAAGTTAGTGAAATTTTTGCAAGAAAATAGTGATGTGTTTGCATGGTCAGCAGCTGATATGCCAGACATAGACCCGGAGTTAATTACTCACAAACTAAACGTGGATCCAAGCCGGAAGACAGTGAAACAAAAGAAAAGAAATTTTGCCCCGGAAAGACAAGAGGCTATATGACAGGAAGTAGAAAAGCTCTTAGAGGCTGGTTTCATTGAGGAGATTCAATTTCCGGAGTGGTTAGCAAACCCTGTAATGGTGAAGAAGGCTAATGGAAAGTGGAGGATGTGTATAGAATTCACTGATCTGAATGATGCATGCCCCAAAGACTGTTTTCCGCTGCCTAGAATTGATACTTTGATTGATGCCACTGCTGGACATGAGATGCTGAGTTTCATGGATGGATTTAGCGGATACAACCAGATCAAAATGCATAAGGATGACATTCCAAAGGTATCATTTATCACTGACTTTGGTGTTTATTGTTATCTTGTTATGGCGTTTGGTCTCAAGAATGCAGGAGCCACCTATCAAAGGTTGGTGAATAGAATTTTTAAGGATCTTATTGGTAAGACTATGGAAGTCTATGTTGATGACATGTTAGTCAAGAGTCTAGTAAAAACTGATCATATAGCCCATTTAAGGGAAGCTTTTGAGGTCCTGAGGTACCACAAGATGATGTTGAATCCTACGAAGTGTGCTTTCGGGGTAGGATCTGGAAAATTCTTGGGACTGATGGTCTCAAAGAGGGGAATTGAGGCTAACCCGGATAAAATAAAGGCGATCCTGGACATGGAACCACCAAAAACTGTTAAGGATGTTCAGAAGCTTACAGGAAGGGTTGCTGCGCTAGGACGATTCATCTCCAAGTCGGGGGACAAGTGTTTGTCATTCTTCAAGTCGCTAAAGAGCATCAAAGACTTTGTATGGAGTGAGGAAAACCAGAAGGCATTTGAAGAGTTAAAGAAGTATATGGCCCAGGCCTCATAGTTGGCCAAGCCAGTTCTGAGTGAAATTTTATTCTTGTACTTGGCCGTTTTAGAGAGCGCCTTGAGCGCGGTGTTGGTTAAGGAGGAACTGAAAGTCCAGAAACCCGTATACTATGTCAGCAAAATTTTGCATGGTGCTGAGTTGAATTATTCAACTATTGAGAAATTCGCTTTAGCCTTGGTAATGGCTTCAAGAAAGCTGCGTCCTTATTTTCAAGCTCACCAGATTGAAGTACTAACAAATCAGCCACTGAGAAATATCATTCACAGTCCCAAGGCAAGTGGGAGACTGATTAAGTGGGCAATAGAGTTGGGAGAGTTCGATCTCAAGTATAAGCCACGTACGGCCATAAAAGTCCAGGCACTAGCTGACTTCGTGGTGGAATGTACCATACCCAACCAAGAAATCGGGGGGCAGGAAGATACCATACCTCAAGACAAGGGAGTCGACAATGGGGACAAGGAGAAAGAATATTGGGTTCTCTATTTTGATGGAGCATCAAAAACAAATTCCAGTGGAGCAGGGTTGGTTTTGCAAAGCCCTGATGGATTCTTAATTGAGTATGCTATGAAGCTAGACTTCCCAACCACAAACAATGAGGCAGAGTATGAAGCTCTGATTGCTGGCCTTGGTCTAGCTGGGACACTTAGAGTCAAAAACTTAAAGGTCCGTGGAGACTCGAAGCTGATCATATCCCAGGTAAAGGGAGAATTTGAGGCAAGGGATGATATGATGGCTAAGTATGTTCGCCTAGTAAGGGCTGTGATGACCCAATTTAATGAATGCCATGTTGAACACATTCCAAGGGAAGAAAATGCTAAAGCAGATGTGCTATCAAAGTTTGCTTCATCTGAGATTGAAGAAAGTTCAGGAAGTCTGTACTTCCGTGTTTTGAAGACACGAAGCATAGATGTTAAGCTTGTGGCTCCCATAGGCTTGGGGACGTCATGGATTGATCCCATCAAGGCTCACATTCAGACCGGTTGGTTGCCAAGCGATGCAACTGAGGCATGGAAGTTAACTATTCGAGCGCTAAGGTACTCCTTGATAGATGGAATTCTGTATAAGAGATCTTTCGTGGTTCCTTACTTGAGGTGTCTCAGGCCCGACGAGGCACGCTTGGCTCTTGAGGAAGTGCATGAAGGTATTTGTGGGCAACACTTGGGGGACAGGGCCTTGGCTCATAAGATAACCCGTTTAGGCTTCTATTGGCCAGAAATGATGACTGATGCCAAAGAATATGTAAAGAAGTGTGATCGCTGTCAGAAGCATGCACCAGTTGTTAGACAACCCCCCGAGATACTGAACTCTATCAACTCGCCTATTCCCTTTGCTATGTGGGGGATGGATATTCTAGGACCTTTTCCTATGGCCACGGCACAAAGAAAATTTCTGATTGTAGCCATTGATTATTTCACCAAGTGGATCGAAGCCAAACCCTTGGCCAAAATCACAACTAAGCAGGTTGCACAATTCCTGTGGGAAAACATTATGTGCCGATATGGAATTCCCTGTATCCTCGTCACTGACAATGGAACACAATTCAACAATGAGGAATTCAAGAAGTATTGTGAAGAAAATGAAATTGAGTTACGATTCACCTCTGTGGCTCACCCGCAAGCCAATGGGCAAGCAGAGGTAGCAAATCGGATAATCCTGGATGGACTAAAGAAGAGGATCGAGAAGTCAAGGAATAATTGGGTGGATGAGATACTTCCCATATTATGGGCCTATAGGACTACCTGTAGAGTCACGACATGAGCAACTCCTTTCATGTTGGCATATGGGGCAGAAGCAGTAGTTCCCGTGGAGATATCACATTCCTCTCCAAAGATTCAGGCTTTCAATGCTGTAGAAAATGAGGAAGGGCAGAGGTTAGCCCTGGATCTAATTGATGAAGTGCGAGATGAGGCACATGCAAAGATAGTAGAATGTCAGAAAAAGGCTTCATTCTATTACAACCTAAGGGTTAAAGAGAGATTTTTCAAACAAGGAGATCTAGTCTTGAGAAAAATAGAGGCTTCTGGTGTCGGACAGAAAGGAAAGCTTGCCCCGAATTGGGAAGGGCCGTACAAAGTCAAGAGCATTCAGGGTAGAGGAACCTACAAGCTGGAAACTATGGAAGGTTTTGAAGTCCCGAGGACCTGGCACGCACAAAACCTGAAGGTTTACTACGTGTAAGATAGGCGAAGTACGATTCTCACTTGTCATTGTGACAAGTAGGTTTAAAAGCACCTTGAAGCTTTGCTTGCGTAGGATTTTTATATTCCAGTAGAATTTACATTGTCTGGTTATTGTTGATTAGGGTCGAACCCATGCTGTGTAAGGTTTTGGAAAACCAGACTTCATATTAAAGAGTTTGAAATTATTTTTATCTAAGGATGTTTAAAGTTCAAATGCGTATTAAGATTGTAAAGTTAAAACAGAAAGAGGCAAGAAAAGCAACATATGAAATATAACCCCGAAGGGTAACAAGTTTAGATATGAATAAAGTTCAAAAAGAAGATATACAAAAAGTTAGGCCTTGGAAGGCTGAGATTCCTCAGAACCACTATCCGAAGTCTCTTCGGAAGTCTCAGTCGTTCCTTCAGACGTCTCGGTTGTCCCCTCCGAAGTCCCTGTAGAAGTTACCTCTGCAGGAGATGCTGGCTGTTGAGGCGCTGCTTTTGGAGGCTCTTCCACCCTGGCCTTCTTAGCGACAGGCTCAAACTCCTCTTCGGAAGAATCTTCCTCCTCTCCGTCCTTGATCATAACAGCAAGCTTCTCAGTAACACCTCCAAGCTCTGGAACCCGCACAGGGCAAGGAAAGGGGGACTGCTCAAGGACCTCTGGAAACTCATCCTGGATGGCCTCCACAGCAGCATCCCAGCCCTCTTTATAGCTAACTGGGTGAAGAAGGGCATCATGCTCCACCATCAAGTCCTTGAATTCTTGGGTGTCCATCCAGCCATCAAAGGCTTTGTCCTTCTGCGCCTTCAGAATGACATTTTCGGCCCGGGCCGTCTCCAGGTCAGAAGTGGAAGAGGCCAGTTGAGCTTCAAGGGCCTCTATTTTTTGGTTGGCCTCCTCCAACTTCTTATTGGCATCTTCCAGGCCAACCTTCCAAGCCTTAGCTTGGTGAATTGCCCCTTGGAAATGGGCGTTAGCCTGCAAGAGAAACAGCGAAAGTTTAGAAAGGAAACATGGAAAGATAAGTACGAAGGGCATAAGTTAAGGACGTACCGTCGCCAGAGCCTGGGCTCCAAATAGCTCATTCCCCTCTAAGTCCTGTTGAAGGACAAAATCTTGATAATCCACCGGGGAGATGGAATGCTTAGACCATTCCTTGGACAGCGCCGTGCTGCCCACAATTGAGTCCTTGCCCTGGATCCCCCAAGCAGGTTGAAAATAGGCCCCTAGCCTCTGCTTGGTGCGCAAAACTTGGCTGGGGCCTTCCTCATCTGGCTCCGTTGCCTGAAGAAGGAACTCGGGGAAGCGGTCACCCAGTCGAGAGTCTTTAAAGATCTTCTCGGCCCTCTTCATCCTGGTTGTCTCCAGGTCCTTCGGCTTGGTAGCCTCCTCAATCTTCTCAGCCACTGCAACAAACAAAGTCAGTTGAAAACCAATGAAATAAAAGTGCAGGAAATAAAGGAGGTAAGAAAGGGAACTTACTTTTCTTATGAACGGGCGAAAGGCCGCGTTCTACCAGGACGGTATCCCGAATAAGGTCCCAAGAATGGGAAGTACCGTTGTCTTGCGTAAGGAGGTTGAAACCTCTAGCCTCCTCCTCAGACAAAGTTATGTCATTTGGGCTCCCGTCCACGGCCAGCCCAAAGGATGATCGAAACAGGGAGCCCCAATCTCCACCTTCCCAAATAACAAACAAAAAATCTTTCTTCCACCCCAAGTTGTTGTCAGGGATGGACTTCCCATTCACGATATGGGGGATAGTGGGGCGCTGGTTGATAGAAACCCAACCCGGACTTTTATCAGGGCTGTTTTTGAACTGAAAAATCTTCCTGAAGACAGCAACAGATGTGGGGATGTTGTGCTTGGCGCATTGCGACAGATAGCACAGAATCAACCTCCAGGAATTAGGGGGAAGTTGGCAAGGGCTGATGCCCATATCAGCCAGTAGCAAAGGAATGAATGGATGAAAAGGGAGTCTAATACCTGTCCTTAGAGTATCCCTATAGACGCATAGCGCGTCCTTCTTCCACTGACAGGCCCTGTCGGCCGGACATGCAAGGACCAGCTTAAAAGGTTCCTTGATTCTGAAGCAGCTGATCAACTTTTCCAGCTCCTTGGGATCCCGTAAGGCGCTGATATGATCGTGTGCGTCCAGATGCGCATCAGACGGGTACTCGTCCCCTCGGGTGTTGATCATGTCGATTAAGGAAGTATACCTCGATCGAATAGGAAAATCGTTGGACTTTCTAGCCACGTTCATCTTGGCCAAGCGAGTCATTCTTTTGTCAGCCATCTGAAAAAAGTAAGGGGCATGTAAATAGGCTATCTTAAAATGGCACATAATGGAAAAATAGACACGAAAAGCAAATGGAGGAATCTTACCTGAAGAAGCGCTCCTGAAAAAGGCTTTGAGCTCCGACTTGCTGTTATTGCTCTGAGAATCTTAGCAGGAAGAGAAAGAAGAAAACTAAGAAATGAGAAAGTGAGGAGTAATAGCCTTTCCTCATTCCTTTATATAAGAGGAAAAGGAAGCTGAAGGGACGAAAAGCCCATTGAGAACAAATGCCCATAAGAAAAGGCCCAGAAAAAGGAATATTCCAGAATATTCCTAGGAATTCTAGAGCATTCTAAACAGGGTGTATTAAGCCCAGTAATATTTGGTAAAGCCCAATAAAGAAGCCCAGTAATATTTGGTAAAGCCCAATAATGAGGCCCAGTAATATTTGAAAAGCCCAATAAAGAGGCCCAGTAATATTTGAAAAGCCCAATAAAGAGGCCCAGTAATATTTGAAAAGCCCAATAGAAAAAGCTAGGCCCAAATCCAATTAGGATTTGGAAAATTCAATTTTAGCCCTAAAAGATGTAAGGACCAATGCAGAAGGCTAGAAAAAGACTAGAATCCAGGTCGAGATCCATGTCGTGAATCCTGCCCGAAATCTTTCGAGAAGACCCCCGAAAATAACGAGTAATAAAGACCAGAATTCAGGTCAAAATCCAGGTCGTGAATCCTACTCGAAAACTTTCGAGCAGGCACCCGAAAATAACGGGAAAAAAAGACCAGGATTCAGGTCGAAATCCAGGTCGTGATCCCTGCCCGAAATTTTTCGACTAGGCTCACGAAAACAACGGAAAAAATAGGATTAAATTGAAGTCGAAATTTCGACCAGGAATGAGGTCGAATTAGCCAAGCATCTTTCAGGAATAAAGATTAAAAACCCAGGTCGAATTTCGACTAGGATCCTGGTCGAAATCCAGGTCGTGGATCCTAGTCGAAATCCTTCGACCAGGAATAAAGAAAACCAAAGAATTTTCGACCAGGATTCAGGTCGAAATTTCGACTAGGATCCTGGTCGAAATCCTAGTCGATGGGCTCAAGATCAGAAGCTAAAAGTGGGGAATTGATGACCTAGATCCAGGTCGAAATTTCGACTAGGATCCTGGTCGAAATCCAGGTCGTGAATCCAAGTCGAAATCCTTCGACCAGGATGACAAGGCTGACCCCTATTTTCGACTAGGATCCAGTCGAAATTTCGACTAGGATCCTGGTCGAAAAAGGGCTGGAAATCTGAAAAATCCCAGAAAATTAGGGAAAAATCCCAGAAAATTAGGGAAAATCCCAGAAAATTAGGGAAAAATCCCAGAAAATTAGGGAAAATCCCAGAAAATTAGGGAAAAATCCAGAAAATTAGGAAAAATCCCGGAAATAAGGGAAAAAATTCCTGGAAATTAAGATAATTCCTGAATAAAAGGAAAATTCATTGTAAATGTGTAGGTCGCTCCATACTTTACGGAAAAACGAAACCCTGTAAGGGAACGAATAGACTTAACTTCTGCGAAACCTAATCAATGTTTCCCAAAAGTTGGGGGGCAAGTGATAGGGATAAATAAATTATGATTGTATAATTAAATATTGTATTAATTGTACAAGCTGTGGACTGCTAGGCCCAATAAAAAGATATATGATACTCAGACCAGAAAGGTTAAGCCTGATGGACCAGATCAGGCCTGATGGAATAAAAAAAAGGCCCAAAAGCCCTGATTATTAATTAATTTCGTAATTAATTAATAAGGGAAAAATCAGATGTTGAGAAGAGTCCCGATAAGGATATAAATCCTTAGAGATTAGCCTCAAGGGGACCTAAAAGGATAAGGAATCAGTTTCCTACTATCTAGGACTCCAAAGTCCATTCTAATTATGAGACTTGCCCACCAAGTCTCCCATACCAAGTCCAATTCAAGAACTCCCAACATCTATATAAGGGGCCTCACCCCACAAATCAAAACTACGTTTTTTGGCTTGATTCTCTAATTCACAGAGATACGTAGGCATCTCGTAAAGGCAGATCGAGCCACGAAACACGAGAGCAGCCATTAAAGGCCTTGAGCTCCCGAATCTTAGTAATAAATACAGCAAATAATAACCTTAGTTTTTTATCCATAACACTGAGACTGTTCCCATTCTCTCTGAGGGACAAGGCTAAGAGCTGGTTACACTCTCTACCAGCTGGTTCGATTACTACTTGGGAGGATCTTGCTCAAAAATTCCTTACTAAATTCTTTCCTATGGCGAAGACAGCTGTAATCAGAAATGCTATTACTCAATTTACGCAGCAAACGGGAGAATCTCTAAGTGAAGCTTGGGAGCGCTACAAGGAGATGCTTAGGAAGTGTCCTCATCATGGAATTCCTGATTGGATGATCATCACTTGTTTTTACAATGGGTTGGGAGCACAGTCCAGACCTATGTTCGATGCAGCATCAGGCGGAGCATTATGGGCAAAGAGCTATAAGGAAGCTTATGATCTAATTGAACTGATGGCTGCTAATGAATATCAGTATCCAACCCAGAGATATCCACAGGGCAAGGTAGCAGGAGTACTTGAGGTGGATACAGCTACGACTATCACTGCTCAACTTAGGCGTTGTCTATGAAGATCGATTCTCTGGCTAACTATGGTGTTAAGCAGATAATTAGTGTTTGTGAGCTGTGTGCAGGTCCGTATGCGACAGAGCAATGCGCTATATCTAGTGACTCAGCTCAGTTTATGAGCAACTTTCAGAGATCGCAACAACCAGTTCCAGACACTTATCATCCTGACAACTGGAATCATCCTAACTTCAGCTGGAGCAACAATCAGAATGTGATGCAACAGCCGTTCCAGCCGTTTGGAAATAAGCTGTTCAACTCTCTTAGTTTTCAGCAACAACTCCAACTTCAACAACAAACTCATGATGCAGGTCTATCTTCGAATGAAAAATCTGAATTAGAGGAGTTGAGGCTTATGTGCAAAAACCAGGCTCTTATATGCCAAAGCCAAGCTGTTTCTATCAAGACTCTGGAGAACCAAATAGGGCAAATTGCTAATGCCTTATTGAATCGACCACCAGGAACGCTTCCTAGTGATACAGAAGCCAATCCAGGAAAGAAGGAAGTTGAAGAACATGTGAATGCCATCACCTTAAGGTCTGGAAAGATCGCAAGCCCCCAAATTCAGCAAGACGAAGAGCCTGAAAAATCTCAAGATTCAGAAAATGCAGTTGTGGCTGAAGAAGATGTGTAGAAGAAAGTAGAGGTGGAACCAAGGAAGACTACTGTGGAACACACTCCTCCTGAGGATAATACAGGGGAGAAACAGATCTATCCTCCACCTCCTTTTCCAAAGAGGCTGCAGAAGAAAAATCCGGATAAGCAGTTTGAGAAGTTTCTGGAGATGTTCAAGAAACTTCATATCAACATACCTTTCGCTGAAGCTCTTGAACAGATGCCTAGCTATGCGAGGTTTATGAAAAGTATTCTCTCTCAGAAAGTGAAGCTCGATGACTTAGAGACCGTTGCTCTAACGGAGGAATGCAGTGCTGTGCTGCAACAGAAGTTGCCTCCGAAGCTTAAAGATCCTGGAAGCTTCACTATTTCTTGCACCATCGGAAACTTGTCGTTCGATAAGTGTTTATGTGATTTAGGAGCTAGCATCAATCTGATGCCCTTATCTATCTTCAAGAAGCTTGGTCTGCCTGAGTGTAAGTCATATGTCATAGCCTATTTGTATATTCGAGGATTCAACTCAACTCAAATAAGAATGTAATAAGTAAATAGTGGATCGACCGTCAGAGAGATCTCGCAAAGTAATATCTGTCAAAGGATTCAGAAACAAGGTTCATCTACAGACTTGAGGAGTTAATTCACTGGAAGAAGTTCAAGAAGTTGATCATGCCTCAGTGATATAAATCAAGATCGTGGATTTAATCAAGTGACAGAGATCTCGTCAGAGTATCATTAATTACAAGGATTTAATCTGAAGAAAATCAAAGCGTCAAAGTCAAGACATGAAGAAACGTCACGGAAGTTAGTCACTCATGAACCAGACAGTACATCGAGTGTCAACGTTGAAGTGGCGGAATTGATTCATAATTCTCAGTGATTTTCAGAAGATATTCAGAAGAATGGATGCTGCTCAGGGTTAGTATTAATTCTCTATTAATTAATTAAGTCATATAATTTAATTAAGTAAATAAATTATATCTGCAAAGATTAATTTATTGATTAATTAAATTAATTGATTAATTAATTCAGAATTAATTTTAGGAATTTTCAGAAGTTTAATTGGATTAAATTCAATCTTAAATCAGCAAGACAATTGAAAATGAACTAGCATGACAATCTGGATTGTCATACCGATTGTCATGCCAGTTCAAAAGATTGTCCTACCGATAGTCATGCCAGTTCAAAAGATTGTCCTACCGATAGTCATGCTGGTTCAAACGATTGTCTTGCTAGCTCAAAAGGATAGTCTCACCGATTGTCATACAAGCTTAAAGGATTGTCATTCCAATTCAATTAATTCGGCTGTTGATAAATACAAGCAGAAGTCATTCAACTCAAAAAACATCTCAATCATACAGAACACAATACAAGAACAAAGAAAAAAAAGCAGCCGCCTTTAAACATTTTATTTTCTTCTCTGCTTACATCAAGATCAAAATTCTAGTTTGTTAATGTTAAATTCAACCACTAGAATTATTTATCTTGTTCTTGTGTAACAATCTAGCGGATCAAAATCCCTAGAACTTAATCTCAAATCGCGTTTAGCATTTGATTCTAATTATTGCAAAAATAGAAAAAGTTCATGTCGAATTTATTCTAGATTTGTGATAATTGATTTGAGATTAATACCTTGTAATCGATACAGTTGTTGTAACACCTTTCAAGTTTAATAATATTTTTATTTAACTTGAATTTTGTTTCACATTTTTTATTCCGCATTTAATTCGATTATTCGGTGCTGTTTGTATTCAACCCCCCCCTTCTACAAACACATTGGGACCCAACAATTGGTATCAGAGCCTTCTGATTAACGAACCAATCAAGATCCTAGACTTTTGTGATTTTTCAACTCCTTGAATTTTTATTTATTCAAAAATTCATAATGACTTCACATAAAGTTGGAACCGTTAAAATTCCACAATTTGATAAAGAGAATTATATCATGTGGAAGAAGAAGATGCTATTATTTTTACAAGTTGCAAATCCCAAATATTCAAACTTGTTAAAGAAGGGTATAAAAACTCCGATGGTTATTGAACCAGAGGTAATAATAGATGGTGTGGTGACTACTGAAGCTAGAACCTATCCAAAAGAGCCTGAAGATTTTAATCCTGCTGAGAAGGAAGAAGCCTCCTTGGATGCCAGCCTTCAATTAATATTAATTGATTCCCTTGATCCCTTGATGAACAGACATGTGATGAACTGTAAAAATTCCAAACACATGTGGGAAACTATTGAGGTGATTAATGAAGGCACAGAGGAAGTTAGGGAGAACAAGTTGGAAATCCTAACCTCTGAATATGAACATTTCAAATCAAATCCAGGAGAAGGAATTACTGAAGTGTTTGAGAGGTACAATGCGTTGATCAACAACCTGAACATCAATGGAAAGTATTATTCAATCAGGGAGGTCAACAAAAAGTTCCTTTTAACACTGCCAGCTCATCTTGAACATAGAATCACTGCCATTAGAGAAGCTAGAGATCTGAGTGAGATTTCTTTGGACAGGCTCTATGGAGTGTTAAAAACCTATGAGTTGGAGCAGATTCAACAGAAGGAAGTCTACGGGAAGGATAGAATGGTCAGCACATCTACTGCACTTGTAGCTGAAGGTCAACAACAACAACAATCTCAACAGTTAGAAAGAATGGTACAGTTTTCCAAGGGTGAGGAAAATGAGTTAGTAGCAGAATATGATCCTCCTACTACAAATCAATCAAGTGATGATTTTTATTCCTTGGAAGAGCTGGAGCAATTGGAAGATGAATCAATGGCCCAAATTGTCAAGAGATTCTCCCATGTCAGATTCAGGAGGAATCCTAAGCTTAAGTACAAGTCCAACTACAACAAATTCCAGAAAGGTGGATCTTCATCCTCTAATACCAGCAGTGGTGGGTACAAAACAGGGATGGTTGATCGAAGCACCATTAGATGCTATAACTGCAATGAGTTGGGACACTTTGCCACAGAATGTAGGAAGCCAAAGCAAGTAAGAAAGAACTCTGAAAGGGCTTATCTGGCAAAGGGAAGAAGCTGGGATGATACTGACAGTGAAGATGAAGATGAAGGAAATCTTGTTCTTATGGCTATTGATGGAAAAGCTTCATCGTCAAGAATAGAGGTAAAACTTTCTGATGCTGAAATGGTTTATCATCTAAGAGGTAACTTAGATTGTGCACGTCGTGATAATGAACTGTTAAGTTTAAAGATCACAGACCTTGAGAAAGAGGTCAATGAATTAAGACTTGTGCATATTAATCAAGACAAATTAAAAGAACAGGTATCTTTTCTAGAGAATAGAGTTGACTGTTATAGAAAACTCGAAACTATTCTCAAAGACAAGATCACCGGTCTTGAGACTAAGGTTAGAGCCTACTTCAATTCTTGTTCGAAGGCTAAAGAGTTCTATAGTAAGCAAGCTGTTAATCAAACATCTGGAATAGGATATGATTACAATGCTGATATTGGAGAATTAGGCATAAACTCCCCTCCTCATGTCTGTGCTAAAGGGAGGGAAGTACCACATGTGCTTAAGGGTGTTGATGAACCCCTCTATAAAGCATCAATTGCTGAACCATTTGATGCGACCTCTTCTGTTATTCAAGAAGAAATACGTGCTGAGGATCATGCTTATGAGAAGATTGTTTCCAAGTCAAGTGAGTCGAAAGTTCCAGTCAAAGTTGTGAAAGCAACTGAGACTAACTCAGACACACATGAGTTGGATAACAATAATGCCATGTCTACCATGCATAAATTACCTGTTGTTAATCACTCTCATAAAGCATGTGGTGTTGCTAATTGTATGTCTTGTGCTTTTAATATGATGTATGCTTATTTTAATGGCAAGCATGTGTCTAATGATAAGACTACTCCTCGTCAGCATGTGAATAACAAGAAGCATGATAGGTTTAAGACTGCCAGTCCTTTTAAGGCTAGAAAGGAGACATTTGTGCCTAAGCTTAAACAGAAATTTGTTAAGGCTATTTACAAGGTCAAATGTTCAGTCATTGAGAAAGTTGAGACAATTAAAATTAAAAATGTTGTTTTGCCTGACAAAGGACAGTTCTACAAGTATGCCGGGCCCAACCAAGTTTGGGTTCCGAAGAAGGTCTAATCCATTTGTAGTGCAGGGCATTAAACAGGTGTAACCGGTAGTGTGGATTCTTGACAGTGGATCATCAAGACATGTGACCGGAGATAGAGCCCTGCTATCAAATGTGGATTGAGAAAGCTGGCCCCCTGGTTACCTTTGGAGATAACAGCAAAGGTTTATCTGAGGGATATGGCTGTTTGCAAGCTGGGAATGTTATCATTGAAATTTTGTATATTGTGCTAGGTTATTATCAGGAAGCAGTATCTAACATATAGCACCAGTGACGAGACTTGAGAATATTACGACATATCAGGCACTTGCTGCACATTACACTTGGAATTGTACTCTAGTAAGATGTGTACAAGTGTACTCCTGGTTAGTGAGTTAAAAGAGAAAGTCAGTGCACCACAGTTCATGGACTTTGCAGCTGCAGATCTATTGGACTATGCAATCTCTTCTTCACAATCTCACTTCAGGTTGGTATGAACTAGTATACTGCTCAAGCAATCGTCAAGAACATGGTATGGCACTCTAACTGAAGTTATTGTTTAATATGAACTAGTAGAGTCGTCATATTTTTAACTCTCTTATCACTAAGCACAATCATATTGTTTTATATGTGCAGTGGTATATTGATTATACAACATAACAATTAGTATCTAAAGTACTTGACAAGTATCGGTCAATGATATCTTGTTAACATTATGTTGCAGATATTTGTAAGCTTTTGACATGAATGAGAATTACTTAGACTTTACCCTAAGTGATCAATGTTTTATCAAAAACTCATTCATATTGAAAAACAAAATCAAACTTCTTTCTACATTAGTGATTTCTTATGTCATGTAAAATCTTTTGAAATCACTATTGTAAATCATTTTCTCTCTATTACCATATATTCTGTGTTACAGGTTCAGTCTCCAATGACTTTCTTTCATTGACAGTCATGAGGTTGAAAATCCACAACGTCTATCCCAGACTGTAAAGACAAACATAAAAACAGAACCAACCAACACTCTTTTACCACTAAAAGTAGTATGAATGAGCGTGAGGGAGGTAGTGCCTAGTGCACCACATAAGGAAGGTTCTGTAGTCAACCCAGTAGCTCTGTCTCCTACATAGATGAGTAGTATTTAAACCGAGATAACTGCTAGCCCCCATACATCTTCTCAAAAAGATGTAATGGCTGAAAAGGCACAAAAACAGTTACTAGATTCATTCTCTCAACAGGGTGAGTCTATTGAATTTTTCCTGTCGGCCAAGGTATCCGATGTAGTGTCACCACTTCAAACATAATCAATTCTTGATGCACAAGGAGAGGTTACACACACAAAGGATGAGTTGACGGAAACAAGAGTTTCGACCATTTTAAGGTCAGATTCGATTGTTCAAGGTTCGTTAGTGGACCAATTGCCTTTACAGGTGTTAGGAGAGGATACTGATCCAAAAGCCATATGTCAGTGGTCAGTGTCTACCTCCCCAGGCTTAAATCCCCTGGATGTATCTGCGGATAGTGGATCTGACATAGGTGCAGATCGGCAACTTGTTGACAATGATTCAGATATTACCTGATGAGTCACAAGGAAATGTCTTCACAGACATTAGAAGGGAACCTTGATCTTTATGCTAAATTCTTTGGATCATTGTTTACCTTCCCAGAATTCAAATCTGGAACCCTAAAAGGGAAACTAGCAACTTGTAAATTATGACTCAGATTCATCTGACGAGTTTAACAAGGATGGGGATTTGTGAACTCCCATTGCACCACCTGTGACCTCCTTAAGGATGGCTAAGGTGATTTTCCTTGCAGGTACAGCTGGATTATGGAGCTATGAGAGAAGAGTGATACACTTGTGAGAATGAGTGTAAACACGAGTGGAGAGAAGAGTGAAACACATGTGAGGTACACTAAAACAGGATCACACACTCACAGTGAGGAAGAAAGAGAAACTACTTGTTATTTCTTTTCCAACCAAGTGAAATATGAGAACTCCTTCAGACGACGGCATACATTCCTTCTTTAAGGGGGAGATAGAAGCTTAAGTAATAGTTTGGAGGATTCCTCAACTAAGGGGGAGAAATAGCAGAGAGGTGAAGAAAAAGATCCTAAAAATGTACACTACACCACACCATTGTTGTTTTTAACTACGGATCCTATTGTACGGGAGAGGTGGTAAACACAAGGTGATTTCCTAGTAAGGGAAGAAGCTGTTAGGGGAGTACCATTGGTTTTTATCTGCGGATCCTATTGTACGGGAGAGGTGGTAAAACGAAGGTGATCTTCTTTAATCAGTTGATTCTCATAGGGGGAGAAGCAAGAGAGATATGTGCTTCTCAACAGGAAATGTGGTTGTACAAAAGAAGATGAAACTACTTGAAGATATGTTCAGTCTAGAGGAACATCTACTTGGAATCTGGAAAATGTTAAATCTAGTCCAGAACTTTTCTACTATTTACTTTGCATTTCTGTTTATATCTTTTTCTTATTTGTTAGTTGAGTTATCCTCTAGGTATTTGTGTGTTATTGTCTAACAAACAAATAGGGGGAGATTGTAAGTCATATGTCATAGCCTATTTGTATATTCGAGGATTCAACTCAACTCAAATAAGAATGTAATAAGTAAATAGTGGATCGACCGTCAGAGAGATCTCGCAAAGTAATATCTGTCAAAGGATTCAGAAACAAGGTTCATCTACAGACTTGAGGAGTTAATTCACTGGAAGAAGTTCAAGAAGTTGATCATGCCTCAGTGATATAAATCAAGATCGTGGATTTAATCAAGTGACAGAGATCTCGTCAGAGTATCATTAATTACAAGGATTTAATCTGAAGAAAATCAAAGCGTCAAAGTCAAGACATGAAGAAACGTCACGGAAGTTAGTCACTCATGAACCAGACAGTACATCGAGTGTCAACGTTGAAGTGGCGGAATTGATTCATAATTCTCAGTGATTTTCAGAAGATAGTCAGAAGAATGGATGCTGCTCAGGGTTAGTATTAATTCTCTATTAATTAATTAAGTCATATAATTTAATTAAGTAAATAAATTATATCTGCAAAGATTAATTTATTGATTAATTAAATTAATTGATTAATTAATTCAGAATTAATTTTAGGAATTTTCAGAAGTTTAATTGGATTAAATTCAATCTTAAATCAGCAAGACAATTGAAAATGAACTAGCATGACAATCTGGATTGTCATACCGATTGTCATGCCAGTTCAAAAGATTGTCCTACCGATAGTCATGCCAGTTCAAAAGATTGTCCTACCGATAGTCATGCTGGTTCAAACGATTGTCTTGCTAGCTCAAAAGGATAGTCTCACCGATTGTCATACAAGCTTAAAGGATTGTCATTCCAATTCAATTAATTCGGCTGTTGATAAATACAAGCAGAAGTCATTCAACTCAAAAAACATCTCAATCATACAGAACACAATACAAGAACAAAGAAAAAAAAGCAGCCGCCTTTAAACATTTTATTTTCTTCTCTGCTTACATCAAGATCAAAATTCTAGTTTGTTAATGTTAAATTCAACCACTAGAATTATTTATCTTGTTCTTGTGTAACAATCTAGCGGATCAAAATCCCTAGAACTTAATCTCAAATCGCGTTTAGCATTTGATTCTAATTATTGCAAAAATAGAAAAAGTTCATGTCGAATTTATTCTAGATTTGTGATAATTGATTTGAGATTAATACCTTGTAATCGATACAGTTGTTGTAACACCTTTCAAGTTTAATAATATTTTTATTTAACTTGAATTTTGTTTCACATTTTTTATTCCGCATTTAATTCGATTATTCGGTGCTGTTTGTATTCAACCCCCCCCCCCCTTCTACAAACACATTGGGACCCAACACTGAGCTGAAACCAACATACATGTCATTGCAACTAGCTGACCGTTCCATCGCTTATCCACGAGGTATAGTGGAGGATGTATTGGTCAAGGTGGATAAACTCTTCTTCCCTGCTGACTTTGTAATTCTTGATTTCGAGGAAGATAAGAAGATTCCCATTATCTTGGGAAGACCATTCTTGGCTACAGGCCGAACTATGATCGATGTGCAAAAAGGAGAGCTTACGATGAAGGTTCATGATCAGAAGGTCACTTTTAATGTGTTCAAGGAAATAAAATTACCCACAGCTAAAGAGGAGTGCTTTAAAGTAGAGCAAATTCAGGTTTTGAATGCACCTCTGTGGAAGAGGAAGTTGGATGTGCCATTCGATTCTCTTGGGTTAGTAGAGCTGAAAATTTCTCAGGATCGTCTCGAGTCGTCTATTGAAGATGCTCCTACACTTGAGCTCAACCCACTACCAAATCACTTGAGTTATTCATTCTTAGGTGCACCCCCTGACAAGGGGTTGGGATATATCTTTGATGATGTAGAGGGTAGCCGAACGGATCCTCCAGTGCCTATAGAGGGTTCTTCTCATGTACAGCAGGTAGTTGATAGGACTGGTGTTGGTGACGAGCAGTACAGGCGAGTAATTAGGCGTATGGAGGCCATGCATGACATTCACCGTCATTTTGCTGCAGATTTGACACACGCTTTCGGTACTATTTTCCGAGACACTAGTGGCGAGGTTGATTGGCCACCTGATCCTCCACCCGAAGAGGGTGATCTTTCCGACGACTAGGTATGCCTGAAATCCTTATTATTACCTTCAATGAGGACATTGAAAATTTTAAGTTTGGGGGTGATAATGTAAGGATTAGTAGTGCCATATAGATTCATATAGATTTATGTTGCATGTTTAGTTGTACTTCATTCATATTTTTGCATGATTGTTCATTTAGGACATATTTGTTTGTTTTTATATAATTTCATATAGTTGCATTTGCATGCATGTTTAGCATGATCCCTTAAGATGAACTATGATATTTGATAAGTTGATGTTGATTTCAGTGTGGTGATGACGAATAGAGGGATGTTTAATTCCTAATGAATTGATTTGCATGCCAGAAATAAATATTTTCACAAAGTCTTATAGGGTTGCTTTTGATCTAGATCATGATCATACTTGTTTGTTGTTGAGATTTAATCACTTGGTTATATTTAAAATTTGTGATATTCTCGTAGTGATGTAAAAACACTGATTCTTTTTATCTGGAGAAAAACTTGGATTTCATTGCTAGTTGTTGTAAGGCTAGGTGTCAAATGGCTAGTAGCCGGCTCATATTTTTATGAGTAGTCTGGGGTTGAATGAGATGGAGCGAAACGCACTCATTCAAAAATTGTTGAAAAAAGAAGAAAAAAAGAAAAATGAGAAAAAAAAGAAAGAAAAAGAAAGAAAAAAAGTATGTGTTTATGCATAATTGATCAAGAGTGAGCTCTTTAATACTCGAGTTATTAAGTTTTAGGGGACTTTGTGCCTAGTGACCTAAGGCTTTTATAGTCTGGGATCCACTAACCTAACGCTCGCTACATGGGTATTATTGTATAAGTCTTTTGGGACCTCATTCATTGCACGATCAAATAAGCATCTTTATTATGTGTTCAATAATAGTGTGAATCCTTGTATAACTCTAGTAGAAAGGAGGTGTTGTGAGTCATAATGCGTTTATTGTCTATTCTGTTTATAAACTTTTGATTGTTTCGATGATAGATAAGTTATGGTTATTGATCTAGTATCGAGAGTATATCTGTTAAGCATCCACACACGCACGTTTCTGGTTTGTGAGTTGGTTTGTGGGATTTATTTGAACTCTATTTCAAGTTATTGCATTCTTAGAGGCATTGGTTTATTCATTTGGTTATGGTTATTCTGAGGGGATCGATTGCATTATCATTTAGTTGCATTCACGTAGTTGCATTCATGCATTAGGTTTATTTTGTAGTTTTGAGTCTGTTTATGCTTGAGGACAAGCATCGATTCAAGTTTGCGGGTGTAATAAGTGGATTTTATATCCACTTGGAATGCTTTATTACAAGCTTAAATTGGTGTTTTGGACTCAAGTTGTTGGTATTTTGATGTGTTTTTGTGTTATTGCATTTCAGGTATTAGTTAAATGAAGAAAAGAGTTTTTAAAGGAAATATGATGAAAAGTGATCAGAATTGGAATCCAAGGCCATTGTCAAGTTGTAGATAATCTCAATAGCTTCGCGTGGGCAGTTGAATCGCCTAATTCTGACGAGTAGAACTCAAGTTATGGCCAAAACAAGATTCATCAGAATATTTTTCCCAGTCAGTAGCTGAGCGCCCGCTCAGCAGAGCTGAGCGCCCGCTCAGCAGAGCTGAGCGCCCGCTCAGAGAGCTGAGCGCCCGCTCAAGAGAGCTGAGCGGCCGCTCAGGAGGCGGCTGGTCGCTGATTTCGCTGAAAAAGCCTTTTTTGAGTAGAAATTTGATAATTTTAAGGGTCCAGGTCCACTAGGGGCGTATATATACTTAAAAAAAAGGGTTTTCATCATCCGGGAAGATTGGGATACCAAGGAGAAGACCTAGAAGCACTAAACAACTCCGAAAAAGAAGATCTTGTTTTCAACTTGTGATTCTTTGAATTAGTTGTAACTTTGGATGCTCGTTTTCATTCTTGTTGAACCTAGATCTCGTTTATTCGTACTTTGATTATTATTTAGTTTATTAAGACCTTGTTTATACCATGCTTTCATTGGAACCCATGGTGACGATGAGTTCGATTATGGGCTAATCGTTGTCATGGGGTTCTAGCGGATTTACTTATGAATTTCAATAGTTAATTGTTTCGATATCTTGGTGTGTGGTGATTGATTGATATCCTAGTATTGGTTGTGCTTATTCGTCTTATGTGCGTAGCTAACATATAAGATAGCGTGTTAATCTCTATTGAAGCGACAGTGAATATAGAGGTTTAGAACTTGCCATGCTAGCATAGGTTCTTGTATGTGTATACATGATTCGTAGGTAACTCTAACCGTTTTACTTGCCCTATGTAATCAAGATAGATAACTTGTTCTTAAACCGTTATGTTGTCAAATTCTATAGACATATAGGGTCTCAATATAATTGGTGCCTATTCAGCTTCTATCTCTTTTGTGGATGTCTGGTAGAATGGTACTCGTGCAACGAAAGTTGGTGTTTATCAGTTTCGTGTTATCTGATTAGTGTCATCACCATCACATGCTAAGGTTAAAAACAATAAGGCTATTGAATGAAGTATATAATGAAGTTAGAATCCCATGTTTGTCATATATAGTAATTCAACCTCAATTCTCTTAGTTAATGTTATTTAATATAATCTCTTAGTTTAATAAAAACCCAATTTGTTATTTGTCTTAGCATTGAGCGATAACCATACATTGTTGCATAGGTGCATAAATTGAACTTAACCTAAACTAGTCTCTGTGGGAACGAATCTGATTTATATCTTATACTACTTGCGAACGCGTATACTTGCGTGAATATTAGCGCGTGTTTTCGCCCTAACAGATACTCACAGAGGAGTGGAGTAGACCAAGAAATGGAATGGAACTGATTTCATTCTAAGCTCTAAAGTTCTGACAGAGCACATTGCTAAGGCTGCTGAGCTGATGACAAGTTCTGATTTCAAGACTCAACTCAAAGTCACAGCTCTATCTACTAAATATCTTCAAGGTCTACACTCTCAAACTCATGCTAAGGTTGATAAACTTCTGGAGTCAGCTGAAAAGCTAGATATGACTCTCAAGTTAGACAAGTCAAGACTAATCAGACCTATACATGAAAAAATTGAAGCAATTAAGAAGGTTCAGGAGAAGCAACAGGCCCAAATTACTGAGGTCCTGCAGAATCAAGCTTCTCAAAAAGCTCAACTGGATGAAATTCCATCTTCAATAGAACTTCTTCTCTCTCTCCTACTACCTGATGATGCCAAAAAGGGGGAGAAGGTAGTTAAGTCCAAATGCTCAACCAGTCAGATACTGAAGAAGAGGGATAATAATGAAGATGACCAGGGAAACCCTAGCAAGGGTCAAGGTCAAGGGCAAAGTAGCAAGGTTTCTTCTAGGAAACTAATTTTTGATGCAAGCAAATCTTCTACTCAAAAGAAGACAAGTTCTGAAGCTGCTCAAACTCAAAATCTGATAGCAAGTGCTGATAATCAAAATCTGATATCAAGTTCTGATGTTCTGATTCAAGGAGGAAGTAAAGACTCTCAGAAGTTTTTGCAAACTCTGAAGCTCAAGGGAAAGGAGACTACTGTCTACTACAAGGATCCTAAGATTCAGACACTTGATGAAGAGATTGCTAGAAGATTATTTCTCAAACATAATCCTGGAATGGATTTGGAAACTCTCAAGGAGGAAGAAGTTAGATTTGCAGCTGAGAATACAAATCTAAAGTGTAAAGCTTCTGATGTTAAGAAACCTCCAAGGCCTAAGGTAAATGGCATTGTGATCAAGGAAAAGTCAAATTCTGAGGCTTCAAAGCCCATGACAAGATCACAGATTGATCCCAAAGATAATGGGAAAGGAAAAGTTGATGAACCAACAAAGCCACAGGAGATGAAAATTCCTCAAATCCTGATGAAACCGGTGTGCAAAATGGTTCAAGTATTTGATGATAATGCTGTTGAAGATGAAGATGTTCAAACTCTGAAAAGAAGGAAGATAACTGAAGAATCCAAGACAACCTCTGACAAAGCTCAAGTTGTTCAGAGTGAGAAACAACAAGCTACAGAAGAAACAACAAATTCTGATCAAGTCATCAAGAAATCAACCTCTAACAGTGCTCAAGTTGATAGACAAGATGAAAGTTGTTGATAAGAAGAAACTCCTATGGAAGAATGTCAAACCATCAGATCCAAAGAAAAGCTAATTTTTATCTAATTTCATGACTGTTGGATTGAAAGCCAGAGAAGCAAGGGATAGAGCTAGACTAGGTTCTGATGAAGTTAAGATCAAAACAGGAGTTGAAGTGCTTACAAGAGATCCATTTTTGTTGACTGACAAAGCTCTTGAAGATATTACACAGAAACACCTTGATAAGGTTATCTCTGTTCAAGTGGTATTGGATGCTCATGACAAGCATAATGTCAAAGAAAATATGATTCTATTTCTTGAAGATGGAAGGACATATCAAATGTCAGAATCAGATGTGCTGAACAAATCCCTAAAAAAACTTCAATTCTTTCATTATCTTTTAGAGATAAAGTCTGATATTACCAGGAGATGGTCAAATTTCATTATGAAGACCATAAGAGATAAAGCAAGAATTTCTGGTTCAAGGGTTACAGAATTCATTCCTAACATAGTTGAAGATGATGGAAGTGAAATTCCAATGAAGACTGTGCTACAATGAAGATTCTTCTCATCCAAGGGTAATAAGACTGGGTGATGGTTTAGAAAGAAACCATATCTCTGCACTAAGGACTGCAATCTACCAGATTGGAAGTCAAGATGAAGAGATGAAGCAAGTCAAGACTACAATAACTCAAGTCCTGAGGAATAAAGAAGAAAAGCTGATATCAAACTTTGTCAAGAATCACTTTGGATTCAGATTGACTCAGTGAGATTAGTAAAAGCTACAAGGACTGTAAATTGTAGTTAGTTATCTAGTTAAACTCTTATTGCATTTGTACTTAAATGTTTTTGACATCATCAAATCTATTAACTTGTATATTTTTCATAATTTACAAGTTGGGGGATATTGTTAGATATATTTGAGATGTCATGTCTAATATGATTTGTGTTTAGTTTTCAGAACTTAACAACAAGACATATCAGGACTTACTGAAATCAGAACTTACTGAAGTCAGAACTTAATATCAGAACTTAAGGTGTCAGAAGATACATATCAGTACTTAAGTGCGGGAAGACTTTCAGATAAGAAATGTGGCTGATTTACAGGAGAGAAGATCTGGACTAAAATAATAGAAGATATGCATGGAAAGAGTTAGAAGACTAGAAGACTTGTAGAAGATATCTTTTTGATATATTTTAAAAAAACAGAATTGTATTCCATATCAATTAGAATATATCTTGTAATTGTGTACTATATAGACACAGCTTAGGGTTTACACTACATGTGTTATCATTATCGAGAAACATTATTCATTATAACCTAGCAGCTCTTAGTGATATTTGTTCATCACTGAGAGAGAACAATAGTTCATATTATAACAGAGTTTATTGAATATAATTGATCTTTGTTACATACTTGTGTTCAAATCAATTTGATTGTATAAACACTGTATTCAACCCCCTTCTACAGTTTTGTGTGACCTAACACTAAGTACTTTAAATAATACTCCTAAACAAGATGAAGATTTCTTATTTGAATTAAGACAAGTTACCTACTGAAAATATCTCATAAAAGTCAAAGTTATCTTTTCAGATGACTTTATCTTAGATACAATTGCCTTATTCGATACAGGAGGAGATTTGAATTGCATTAAAGAAAAAATAATACCAAAAAGATTTCATCAGCATACCAACGAAAAATTAACTGCTGTTAATAACTCAAACCTCAATATAGTTAGTAAGGTTGATGCCTCTATCAATAATAAAACTTTCCAAATTAAGATATCTTTTCTCCTAGTTAAAGAAATACATCATCTTGTCATATTAGGTACACCTTTCTTCAATTTAATAACCCCTATACTGTCATCTAAAACGGTATTACTTTCAAAACCCCTGACACCAAACTTACCTTCCCATTTCTTGAAAAACCTAAAACAAGGAACCTTAATACAATAAAGGTATATTCTATAAATAATAACGAGATAAATACCTTAATTCAAGGCAAACGGATACAATTATCACATCTACAACAAGACCTTTCCTCTCACAAGATTGAGAAGCAGTTATAAGACCGCTTTATCAAAGAAAAAATCTTAAAATTACTAAAACCAATAGAAGTGGAACTATGTTTTGACCTACCAAATGCATTTTGGCATAGAAAACAACATATGATTGATTTACCTTATGAAAAAGATTTTGATGAGAAGGAAATACCAACAAAAGCAAGACCTATCCAAATGAACTCCGACCTAGAGCAACATTGCAGAAAAGAGATCACCGATCTCGAATCAAAAGGAATCATATCAAAATCCAGATCCCCGTGGTCCTGTGCAGTTTTCTATGTAGACAAAAATGCTGGAATTGAGATAGGGACCCCAAGACTAGTTATCAATTATAAGCCTATAAATAAAGCCCTAAGATGGTACAATACCCTATACTTAATAAAAAAGATCTTTTACAAAAATTAAGATCTTCGATAAAATTCTCCATATTTGATTTAAAATCAAGATTTTGGCAGATTCAAATCCTCCCAAAAGATAGATATAAAACTGCTTTTAAGGTCTCACTCGGACAATATGAATGGAATGTCCTTCCATTTGGAATCAAAACAGCCCCTAGCAAATTTCAAAGAATTATGAATGACATATTCAATGACTATTCTACATTCTGTATAGTATATATTGATGATGTTCTAGTTTTTTCAGAATCTATTGAACAACATTTCAAACAACTTAAAACTTTCTGCCATGTATCTAAGAAAAATAATTTAGTCATATCAAAATCCAAGATTTCCCTATTTCAAACTCGTGTAAGATTTCTTGGCCACTACAGATCAAAAGGAACGGTTACACCAATTGAAAGAGCCCTAACTTTTCCAATAAAATTTCCCGATAAAATCACAGATAAAACCCAAATCCAAAGATTTTTAGGAAGTCTCAAATATGTCCTAGACTTCTATCCTAACATCAATAGGATATCCAAGCCCTTACATGACCGCCTTAAAACTAACCCCGTCCCTTGGTCATATGAACATACCGAAATTGTTTGACAAATCAAAACTCAGGTTCTAGAAATCCCTTGTCTACACCTTGCTGATCCAAATGCTTCTAAAGTAGTCGAAACAGATGCTTTGAGTTAGGATATGGTGGTATACTAAAACAAGTAGTCAATGGTAATGAACAAATAGTCCAGTTTACATCTGCACATTAGAATGATTGTCAAAGAAATTATTCTACTATAAAAAAGAAAATACTTTTAATTGTTTTATGTATTACAAAATTTTAGAGTCATTTATTAAATCAAAAATTTCTCCTTAGAGTCGATTGTAAATCTACAAAAGAGGTTTTACAAAAAGATGTCCAAAATATTGCATCAAAATTTTTTTTTGCCAGATGGCAAACATTATTAAACATTTTTTATTTTGATATTGAACATAGTAAGGGAGATATGAACTGTGTCCCTGATTTCCCGACCCGTGAGTTTATATAAAACAGATAGTTTCATGCCCCAAAAAGGCAGAGGTGGGGGAAAACCCCCAGCCTTTCCCGGACAATTCCCGGTCACTAAACAAAGCAAAGCAAGTACTTCATCAGGAAAACTGATCACATCCTGGATCGATAAGGTAATTACAGATGAAGAAGACAACAACTTATTTCTAGCCCTTCAAACCATCAAAGCCCATGGCCTTAACATCCAAAATCCATCAACATCCTCCCAAAGCTCTTCAGAAAAATCAATTAAAGTTTCCCAACAAAACACTTTTTCTAGCCAACCTACAAATACTCATTTTCAAAATACACAATCAATCAATTTTCAAAACCCAACCCTCTTAGTTCCTCAAAGACCTATGTCAAAATTAGAAATTACTATCCCAAAAAGGCAAAACCAGGAGGTAGTAGTAAGCCAGTCAAACTTTTCAAAATCAAATTCCGAATACTATACCAAAAGAAACCGTCAAAAATCGTATCGGTCGAAAGAGGATTTAACAATGACGATGCCTTTCAAGCAATTTCAAATGTTTTCCCCAAAGGATGAATGTTCAAACCCTGGGATCTATAAAAAATAATGACTATTATCAAGCCATTCTCTTGTCCACTGAATTGATCATTTTCAAACATTTTTATAACGCTCAAGATAGAGAACACTCAACGCCTTCATACACAACATGTGAAATAAAAAAGGTCATTGACCCAAGTCAATGGGGCCAAGAACTCCACTGTCCAAAATTTTTTCCTTCAAATTTCAAAAGATAAATAAACCACTACTCCTCATTTTCCTACTGGGATTACCAACAAGCGTGGCACAATTCATTCTTTATCCAAAATTAGAAGTATAGTCATTCCTGGTTGTTTTAATTCAACATCAAAATCCAAATCCAGGAACTCCCTGTTTGGTTCCTACAATGGTGGGATTTCTTCAGAGTAATTGAAGAAATTCTTACTCCAAATGCATCTGAATGTCTAAAAATGTTCAAAACACACTTCAAACCCATAAAATACGAAAGACGTGTTCCTCCTCTATTAATGTTATGTTCATAGTTCTTTCTTCCATAGGTCTGTTCTTGGGAGTTTAAAATTCATTTCACCCAAATACAGTCCAGTATTGTTCGGTCCTTTAAAGTCAAATGGTGGAGAAATTTCAAAGAAGACCAAAAGATTTCCAAAGAGATCATTCAAAAATGGTTATCAAGTCAAAATTTTATTACCAACAAAGAAGTTTCCACTTTCTTTGCCCAAAAATAAAATGCCCAAGCATTATTAGCCCAAGCAAAAACCAGAAGCCAATACAAAGAATCCTTGCTTCAACTCGCAAATTCAATTTATAATTCCGATGATGAAAGCAGTCTGGTTCATTTAGGAGATGACAACAGGGATGACTGTCACGAGATATTTTCCCCTGTAGTTTCTACTGATCGATTTTTTTTTTAAAAAGAGTCCAAAATACTCCCATAAATTTCATGCAAATTTACATCATTTCATATTATTAAGTTTTCCTTTATTTCATTGTTGTAATCAGTTTGTATAGATACTTTTCTTACTCCAAATTATTAGGGGTAAAACGGTAAAAGTACTAAAAGAGAGAGAGAGAGAGAGAGAGAGAGAGAGAGAGAGAGAGAGAGAGAGAAAATTGTACAACATTGAAATTTTGTATTTAATTTTCAGTATATCTGCATTTCTTCCTCAAAACCCGTGAAAAATGTAGAAGGCACAAAAGAAAACAAAGAAGACATAAAAGAAGATTCCCACTGAGATTAACTCAACATTATTTAAAAGAAGTCAAAGAAAACATAAAAGAATATTCCTACTGAGACTAACTCAGTATTATTCTCCAGAACTTGTGCATAATTTCATAATGAACAAGTTGGGGGAGATTGTAATATATAATAGATGATGTCAAAGATTACATAAGCTGAAAATGTCATTATCAATCAGTTAAGCTTGGGGCCAATCCTAAGTAAGTTGTATTGTTATCTAAATTTGTATTCTGTACTTGTAACACTTAAAGTCTGTAAAAATGCAAAGGAGCAGACTGGAGTCTTTTTCCTAAAACAGTCTCAAGCTTAAGTATTCTATCTGGAAGAAGATCAAGAAGATCATGCCACAGAAGAATTTTGAAGAAGCTTGGAGTTGAATAAATCTGTTTGGAGAAAAATGTTTTAAGTCAAGATCTCTACAAGTCACAAATTTAATGTTATAGAGAAGTCATTCGAGAACTCCAGAATGACTTATCGAGAATTCATTCAAACTCCAGAGAGTACCGACGGATAAGCAATATCTACTCGACGGATGAGCTATATATATCCACTCGATGGATGAATAACATCTACTCGACGGATGAGCAATATCTACTCGACGGATAAGCTATACTGTTAGGAATATATGTGCATTAGTTTGATGATATGTTTAACAAAACACTTAAGTAGAAATTCAGTGTCTGTAGCCTCAACGGATAAGACCACTTTGGCTATCCGTTGATGGTGTAGCTTTACTTAGAAATAAGTCTAGTGTTGTAGCATATTTCAGTCTCTGTATTTAAGATGTAATTCTTAGAAGTTGAGAGAAACTATAAGTCATGTTGACTACTAGAAGATATGCAGATAGGAAGGCCAATTGTAAATATTTCATGCCTTGTAATTTTGTATAAATGAAGTGGTATCAACGGATGACTTAAAGACCTTCAACGGATGAGAAGCTAAGCTTCAACGGATGTCTCTAAAGCTTCAACGGATAACATCCTTCAACGGATGAGTGCATCAACGGATGAAAGCTTCAACGGATGTTCTGTTGATTAACCGTTGATAAGTGGTAGTTGTACCTACAAACAGAGGCACGTGGGTGAACAGAGATAACTGAAATGTGGCAGCCTAATTTCAGGAACATCAGAAAAAGCAGCCGTTCTACTCTAGTATAAAGAGACATTAAGTCAACAAAGTACTGGAGTGAACTGGAGAAGAAACAAGTGGAGATCTTACTTTATTATTTTATTATATCCTTGTCTTCACTTGTAAACTTGGTAATATATAAACCAAGTAGTAGCTAGTAATTAGACAAGAATTTTTCCAGAGCTGTTTAGAAAAATCTTGAGAGAAAAATTATCTAGTTTGTACTAGGATGCAGCTGTGATCAAATTCTTAGATCACAGAATTTCTGAAATACCATCTCTGGTGGAACAACAAATCCACCAGAAAAGTTTTTAAAGGTTTATTGTGTTCTTTACATTTGTGTTTGAATATATATCTGTCTGTATCAGCTTAAAGCAATTCACACACTTGTTCATCTTGAACACACAGTCTTTATAAACTGCTCAAAACTTGAAAAAGTTTTGAGATTTACATTCAACCCCCCTTCTGTAAATCTCATTGTTAGTTCTCTAGAAATAACAATTGGTATCAGAGCAAGCTCTTGACAAACAAAGAGTTTAAAGATCTTGGAATCTAACAAAGATGAGTAAGAAGGATATTGGAGTAAAAATCCCAGTTCTTGACAGAGACAGTTATCACCACTGGAAGGTGAAAATGCACCTTCATCTACTCTCCCAAGATGAAGGTTATGTAAACTGTATTGAGAATGGTCCTCACATTCCCCACAAAGTAGCCACAGTTGCTACGGCCACAATTGCTGTTGGTCAATCCATTCCAAAACCTAGAGCAGAATGGACAATGGAAGACACAGAAGAAGTCCACAAGGATAAGAAGGCTATGAACATTTTGTTTAATGGTCTTGACAAGGATATGTTTGATAATGTGATAAATTGCTCAACTGCCAAAGAGGTTTGGGACACAGTTCAGCTGCTGTGTGAAGGTACAGAACAAGTAAAAGAGAACAAGATGCAGCTTCTCATTCAACAGTATGAGTATTTTCATTTTGAAGAAAATGAATCTTTAAATGACACATTTAACAGATTCCAAAAGCTGTTGAATGGATTGAAGCTGTATGGTAGAGTGTACCAGGTGAAGGATTCAAATCTTAAATTCTTAAGATCCTTGCCAAAGGAATGGAAACCCATGACTGTCTCCTTAAGAAACTCTCAGGATTATAAGGACTTCACTCTTGAAAGATTATATGGAATCTTGAAGACTTATGAACTAGAGTTGGAACAGGATGAGGTATTGGAGAATGGGAGAAAGAAAGGAAGTTCAGTTGCATTGGTAGCTGAAAATGAGAGGGAATGCAGACAAGAAACTGTGAGATCTACATCAAACTCCAAAGATGGTACAAGATATCAGGAATCAAGCAAAGGAAAAGAGCAAGTTGCTGAGAATGAAGACAACTCCAGTCAAGATGACTCTGATAGTGTTGATGAGCATCTTGCATTTCTGTCCAGGAGATTTGCAAAGATGAAGTTTAAGAAAAACACTAGAGCCACTAAACCTCATAAGAACATGGTGGACAAATCAAAGTTCAAGTGTTTCAATTGTGGTATAAGTGGACACTTTGCAAGTGAGTGCAGAAAGCCAACCTCTGAAAAGAAGAAATTTGACCAAGTAGATTACAAGAAGAAATATTTTGATCTGCTCAAGCAAAAGGAAAGGGCTTTCATTACTCAAGAAAAAGATTGGGCAGCTGATGGAGAGGAAGAGAATGAAGATGTGGAGTATGTCAACTTAGCTCTCATGGCTGATTCTGAGGAAAATGAAGTTAGTTCATCAAGCAATCAGGTAACAACTCAGGTAATCACTACTGATGTAACACAACTTACTAAAGAAGAGTGCAATGATGCTTTTAATGACATGTCTACTGAATTGTATCATTTGCGTGTGTCTCTTAAATCTCTTGCTAAAGAAAATAGTAGGATTAAAGAGAACAATCTGTTTTTAAGTAATAGAAATGCTATGTTAGAAGATAAGTTGATTGACCTAGAGAAAACCAAGCTGCATTGTATATCTGTTGAGAATGAACTAGCTGAATCTATTAAGAAAGTAGAAATACTTTCTAATCAATTAAAGAGAGAGCAAGAGGTGATTAAAGCCTGGAAAACATCTAGGGATGTTAGTGCTCAAATTGCCAAGGTCCAAGGAATTGAATCATTCTGTGAAACTGCCTGGGATAAAAACAAAAAGAAACTGGAATTAATTGATGGGCTGTCAACGGATGTGGAATCAACGGATGATGAAGGTTATCCGTTGAAGGAAGAAAATGAGCATCCGTTGAAGGTTCCTCAATTAAAACAGGCAGATGTTTCTATTAGTGAAAATCTAAAGAAACTCAACAAAAAGTTTGGTTCAACTTCCAAGAACTTTGTTAAAGAAGAAGCAAGCACATCCAAAGATGTCAGTAAGGTGAATATAGGGCACATGACCTTAGAACAGTTAAATAATAGGCTCAAGATGGTTGAGGATAAAAAGGAAACTAAAAGAAAATCTAACAGAAATGGGAAGGTAGGTGTTAACAAATATAACAATTACACACCTGATAGGTATGCTCCTAGAAAAAGCTGTGTGCATTGTAGTAGTGTTAATCATCTATCTGCTAATTGCAAATCTATTAAGAAAACCCCCATAACTGTACCCTCTTCCATGCCTAACATGTCTGCATCATCTCTACATGCTATGCCTACTATGTCTCAACAGAATCCTTATGCACATTTTGCAAACATGCCATATTTTAACAATCCTTATCTTGCTGCATTTAGTATGCCTCAAATGCCATGCAATATGCCTATGTGGAATAACATGTATGCACAATCCATGCCTTATCATATTCCAAATGTGCTAAATGATTCTGTGACTAACCCTACACCTCAACCAACTACATCTAAGACCAAGGTTGACTCAAAGTTACCTAAGTCTAGAGATGCAGGAGGAATGAAGTCTAGGAGAAAGGCTAACAAGAATGGACCCAAGGAAACTTGGGTACCAAAATCAAATTGATTGATTTTATGGTGTGCAGGGAAATAGAAGAAATCTATGGTACTTGGACAGTGGCTGTTCAAGACACATGACAGGAGATTTCTCCCTGCTCACAGAGTTTAAGGAAAGAGCTGGCCCTAGCATAACCTTTGGAGATGACAGCAAAGGGTTTACTATGGGATATGGCTTGATTTCAACAAGGAATGTCATCATTGATGAAGTTGCATTAGTTGATGGTCTCAAACATAACTTACTGAGCATCAGTCAACTATGTGATAAAGGGAATACAGTTTCCTTCAATTCTGAAGCCTGTGTTGTCACTAGTAAGAAAGACAACAAAGTGGTTCTAACTGGAGTTAGAAAAGGAAATGTGTACTTAGCTGACTTCAACTCTGCAAATGCAGAATCTATTACTTGTCTCTTCAGCAAAGCAAGTTCAGTTGAGAGTTGGCTATGGCACAAGAAGCTATCCCATTTGAATTTCAAGACAATGAATGATCTAGTCAAAAAGGACCTAGTAAGAGGAATTCCTCTTGTTGAATTCTCAAGGGATGGTTTGTGTGATGCTTGTCAAAAAGGCAAACAAAGGAAAGCATCATTCAAAAAGAAGCTTGAAACAACAATTGATGAACCATTACAGCTGCTACATATGGATTTGTTTGGACCAGTCAATGTATTGTCAATTGCAAGAAAAAGATATTGCTTAGTGATTGTAGATGATTTCTCAAAGTTTTCATGGGTCTATTTTCTTGGATCAAAGAATGAAGTAAGTGAAATCATTATCAATCACATCAGGCAAGTCAATAATCATCCTGACCTGAAGGTTAGGAATATCAGGAGTGACAATGGAACTGAGTTCAAGAATTTATCAATGAGGCTGTTCTGTGAAGAAAATGGAATCATGCATGAGTTCTCAGCTCCAAGAACACCTCAGCAAAATGGGGTAGTTGAAAGAAAGAACAAATCTTTAATTGAGGCTGCCAGAACAATGCTTGAAGAATCAAAGTTACCAACATATTTCTGGGCTGAAGCTGTTAATTGTGCCTGTTTCACTCAAAATATCTCTTTGATCAATCAAGCTAAAGGCATGACTCCTTATCAGTTGTTCAAGAGAAGAAAACCAACTCTAAACTTTCTTCATGTCTTTGGATGTAAATGCTTTATACTAAGGAATCAATCTGACCATAAAGGGAAGTTTGATGCAAAGGCTGATGAAGGGATATTTGTTGGTTATTCAGCTGGAAAATCTTATAGGGTCTACAATCTAAGAACCAACATTGTTATGGAATCTGTGCATGTTGTGTTTGATGATAAAAAGATTGATGGACTAACAGATGAGGGACAATATGAGAGACTCAAATTTGACAACATTGAGATATATTGTGATGATAGTGAAGAGGAGACTGATGGAGATAACACTTCAAAAGGGATTCAAAACATGCCCTTGGATAATGCACAAAATACTGCATCCGTTGAAAGTCAGAATTCTGCATCCGTTGATAGAGGCAATGCAGTATCCGTTGAAAGACATGGTGTATCATCCGTTGAAGTACTAAATGAAGCATCCGTTGATCATAGTTTATCAACGGATAATCGATTTACATCATCAGTTGATAGAACTCCAAGTTCCCTGCAAAGGACCAACAACTCAGGGGGAGTTTCAACTAGTCAACACTCTGTCTCACATCATGACAATACTGAGGCCACCTCATCTAGAGCACATCTTCCACTTCAAAGGAAATGGACCAAGAATCATCCCTTTGAATTGATCATTGGTGATGCATCATCTAAAGTGCAAACAAGAAGAGCTACTCAAGATGAATGTCTGTATAGTAGTTTTCTATCTCAGGAGGAACCTAAGAAAGTGGAAGAAGCCTTATTGGATCCAGATTGGATATTAGCTATGCAGGAAGAGCTAAACCAATTTGAGAGAAACCAAGTTTGGAAGCTGGTACCCAAACCAAAGAACAAGAGTCCTATTGACATAAAATGGGTATTCAGAAACAAGATGGATGAAAATGGCATTATCATAAGGAATAAAGCCAGATTGGTTGCTAAAGGCTATTCTCAGCAAGAGGGAATAGATTTTGATGAGACATATGCTCCTGTTGCAAGACTTGAAGCCATCAGAATTTTTCTAGCCTATGCAGCTCATGCCAATTTCAAAGTCTATCAAATGGATGTCAAGAGTGCATTTCTAAATGGGAAATTAGAGGAAGAAGTCTATGTAAGTCAACCTCCAGGATTTGAAGATCCAAATTTTCCAGACTATGTATATTATCTGTTGAAAGCACTCTATGGACTGAAGCAAGCACCTAGAGCCTGGTATGAAACCTTATCAAAATTTCTTTTGGAGAATCACTTCACTAGAGGTACTGTTGATAAAACTCTCTTCTTTAGGAATGTTAATGGCTCTAGTATACTTGTTCAAATTTATGTAGACGACATAATATTTGGTTCTAAAGATGATAAACTTTGTAAAAAGTTTGCTAAGCTAATGCAAAGTAATTATGAAATGAGCCTTATGGGAGAACTAACATATTTTCTTGGTTTACAAATTAAACAAGTTAGTAATGGAATTTTCATTAGTCAAACTAAATATATTCATGATCTTTTAAAGAAGTTTGACTTAATAGAATGTTCATCTGCAAAAACTCCCATGGCCACTGCCACCAAACTTGAATTAAATAAGACTGAAAGGTCTGTGGACATTACAAGTTATAGAGGCATGGTTGGTTCACTTTTATACTTAACTGCTAGCAGACCAGATATAATGTTTGCTACATGTCTGTGTGCTAGATTTCAAGCTGATCCTAGGGAGTCTCACTTAATAGCTATCAAAAGGATTTTCAGATATCTCAAGGGTACACCAAATTTAGGTATTTGGTATCCTAGAGAATCTGGCTTTGATCTAATTGGTTATTCAGATGCAGACTATGCAGGTTGCAAAATAGACAGGAAAAGTACAACAGGCTCCTGCCAATTCCTGGGAAACAAGCTTGTATCATGGTTTAGCAAAAAGCAAAATTCAGTCTCTACTTCTACAGCTGAGGCTGAATACATTGCTGCTGGAAGTTGCTGCTCTCAAGTGTTATGGATGAGAAATCAACTCCTTGACTATGGACTTCATGTTGATAGAATTCCTATCTTTTGTGACAACACAAGTGCCATAGCCATAACAGAGAATCCTGTACAGCACTCAAGAACCAAGCACATTGATATCAAGTACCACTTCATTAGGGAGCATGTCATGAATGGTACAGTGGAACTACATTTTGTTCCAAGTGAACAACAAATTGCAGACATATTTACCAAGCCACTTGATGAATCAACATTCACAAGATTAGTAAGTGAGCTAGGTATGCTTAATTACTCTTAAAATTCATGTCCTTATTGCAATTTGAATTGAAGCCTGAAATATATTAGTTGCTAGAACAAATTTGACTTTTAACAAAGTTTATACCATCAACGGATGTTTCCTATCCGTTGAAAGTCAAAATTGCTCTATCAACGGATATTCATTATCAACGGATATTCATTATCCGTTGAAAGACAAATACATTTCTGGAATTTTTATCCATCAACGGATAAAACTGAAGTACCTTTCAACGGATGACAATTTGCCTTATCCATTGAAATGACACATCAGTCGATTCAGGTGTTTCACAGCCGTTGATTCTATTTTCTTAACCGTTGATACTCATACATACATCTGTATGTATTGGTTTTAAAGGTAGTTGTTAGAATACTTACAGTTTATTCTTAAACGGCTGAAATTCACTAACATATACTTATTGATTAATCTTTTACTAATTTTTTTTTTGAAAGCATATAAGCCCTTCTGATTTTTCATTTTTACTTTACGCTTTCTTAAAATTTCAAGCATTTACCATTTTCTCTCTGCAAAACCTTCAAGTTATTCTCTGCAATTTCTACTCACAACAATGGCACCAGTCGTGAAAATTATGTCTCAATCTGGGTTCATCTATGAGAAGAACAATTTCATAGCTTTGGTAGAAAAGAATGAAGCCCATTCAGACTATCACAAAATGATGGACTTCATCAAAAACTGTAAACTTAGCTATGCAATGCTGGAAGCCCCAACGATTTACTGTGAAGTAGTTGAGGAGATTTGGACCACTGCTGAGTTCAACTCCATAGATATGACTATCTCCTTCACTCTCAAAGGTAAAAATCACTGTATTAACTGTGATGATTTACAAGCATGTTTTAAATTACCTGAGAACAATGCCATGACACCACACACTGATAATGATGTATCCAGCATGTTAGATTCCATAGGTTATTCTCTTAACTCTGCTAGTTTAGGGAGTATTAGAAGAAAAGGCCTTAGGAAAGAATGGAGTTTTCTTGGGGATGCCTTTATAAAGGTTTTCTCTGGGAAAATTAGTAATTTTGATGCCATAACTTCATCTCTTGTTAATATGCTCTATATGCTTGTTTCTGATAGGTATTTTAACCTTAGCAACTATGTGATGCTAGAATTGGGTACTAGATTAGGTAACAAAGCTAATAGACCTAATAACATCTATTATGCTAGATTCTTTATGTTATTGGCTAACCATGTTGCTGAAGGTTTGGTCATAATCAATGAGAATAATAAACTCAAGTGCTGGACACAAGAGAAAAGAGTTCTTGCAGATTTATTGAGAATGGATCTCAACAGCAGTGTGCCATTGGTATATTTACCAATCATGAATGCACCTCAGGTAGGTGAGGTAATTGCTTCTACAACTCCTACTTCTTCCAACCCCTCTATTTCTTTATCTTCTAGTGTGGCCAAGAAATCTGTGACAATGCCCCAACAGATTTCTACCAAGGTCACCAAAACTAAACTTTCAAAATCAAAGACAAAGAAAACCACCTCTGTTGTTTCTCAAAAGACAACAGTTGTAACACCAACCATTAACCCTGAGGGGAGTGAACAGGGTGTGAGTGGTGAGGGGAGGGGTGAACATCAAAGAAACCCCCAGGATAAGGAAGGAGAGTTAAGTGCTTCCCAAGCTAGCCAAGCCACAGTTTCTCAAAAAGCTGTGGTGGTTGAAAAGGTATCTAGCACATCCCTAGTTGCATCCTCCCAAAAGGATGTTACTATTGAAAATAGTTCCCAACCAGGAACACAGAACAAACGAGGGAGGGACACTGAAGCCAAACACTCACCAACAAAAGCTTTTATTAGAAGAAAGAAGGCTAGAACCCAATCTTCTACACAGGGTGCACACACTGCAGAGATACATCCATCTGTATCTATGCCTTCTCAAACTCAGTTTAATGTGGCTCCAATAAATGTGGAGTCACAGCCCCATTCTCTCACAATAATCACACATCAATCACCAAACACTTCATCACCATCTCTGGATGTGGATATGTTATTCCCATCAATTCCTGATTCTCCCTCTTTACAACTCAGGGAGGAGCCCCACTCAAATACAGGTGATCATCATCTCTTAGATGATTTGTTGGATCACCCGCAAATTCTTTCAGATATAATTGAAGGATCTGTGTCACCACATCTCAAATCAATCTACACAGATTCAACAGTTATATCACTTTCAATTTCAACTTCTTTTCCTTCTTCAACGGATATCACTCATCCGTTGACAAGTGGTTGCTCTTCAACGGATAAGCTTAACAGCAGTTATCCGTTGATAACATCAGTTTCACCTTCAACGGATATTCCACATCCGTTGATAGTCTCTCCACACATAACTGAATCAATTCCAAGTGTAGAAGACATGAATACTGTGCAATCACTCTTAGGATTGAGGGAAGGGAGTGAAAATTTGAGTGAGAGGCTGGGTTGCTCCCAGGCAAAAGGAGAGATTGAGAGCTCAAAAATGCATGCTATTTCTTCCAGCATGGCAAAAGTAAGTGAGAGGAGTACCACCTTAGTAGGTGAAGGTGAGGGAGTGAGTTGTGTGAGCCAGGGGGAGCCCCTGATGCAAGAAAATAGAGAAAAAGAGAGAAAGGCAGGTACAGTAGATATAAGGGTGGAACTAGCCATTGCTAGTGAGTCAATGATTGTGGATGATGCTGAAAAGGAAAGACAATTTCAGCAACATTACAAAGCTGTAATTGATAACATTTCCTTGGATGCTGACACTTTTACTCATCCTGTGTCAGCCTATCAAATGTTGGCTGCTCAGGGCAATGAGGAGGCAGAAAAGACACTACATCTAGTACACATAACAGAATCTCTTCAAAGGGATAAAGCTGCTATTAACAAGATGCCTTCTACAGCTGGTGAGCCATCTGAGGAATTTGGAGTAAATTCTGATGATGATGACTCTGTTTCTTTTGATGGAAGCATGAACTTAGGGGGAGATGAAGGCCCTAGTTCAATTCCAAATCTACCTGAATGGGCTTTGACAAAGGAGTATAGATCAAGGGAATTCAATGTCTCCTTAGTCAAACAAATCAACACTATTCAACAGGCCATTCAGATCACTTCACATGCAAGTATCAAGGCTATCCTTCAAGCTCACCTGGACTCACTGCATCTCATGAAGTTGCAGCAAGTAAAGCAGAATCTGAGTATGGATGATCTCAGGAAGGATATTGCTGACTTGAAATTCTACAGTTCTGAAAAATTGGATTCAGTCATGCCCTATGGTACATTGCAGGACTTGGTTTTGAGATTGAAAAAGGAATCAGTTACTGAGAAAAGGCTGGCCAAGTTGGAAGACAGAGTTCAAGTTATTGAAGATTCTGTGGCCACCATTCTTCACAACCAACAATCTCAAACCAGTCTCCTAATGCAGCTGGCAAAAGCACAAGGCTTGACCCCTCTCCTTGATGATAACAAAAAGGGGGAGAGTAAAAGGGAAGGGGAAGGAGAGCCATCTACAAAAATTAAAATATCTAAAGTGCTAGTTCCTGCCATCACTACTTCTCCAATCATTCAAATCAAAGGAAAGCCTGATGGAATTGATTTGATTCAGCTAGCAGCAGCTGAAATTCAAGTGAAAGAGCAAAGGAGGAGAATTGATGAAAGGTTGCAACTGTTGTTTGGCTCTACACAAGATAAATCAACATCTGTGAAATATAGCACAAAGATTGAACCAATCAACATGGAGCTCAAGCCAGTAGGGAGACATAAGGATGGAGAAGCTTCTTCCAAAGAACTACAAGCTATAATTCTCAAGCCCAATAAAAGATCCAATAAGGACTCTACAAAGAATCCTTTAAAAGAAGTGGACTTTCCTCCTCCAAAAGCTGATGAGAACAAGCTTTTAGGTAGGAGTATTGCTTATCTCAAAGAGACCATGGATGAGGCTGTAAGGAGAAATAGGGCTATTATCTCTAGAGAGGGAAAGAGCATATGTGTGATGCAAGGACATCCCAAATTCTCAATAGCCAAGAAGGAAGAAGTCAAGCAACTAAAGGCTGACAAAAGAGCACAAGCAAAGCTTGAACAACAGCTAAAGTCAAGTCAAGTTGAAGAAGAGAAAGGAATTGAAGTCAGGGGTGAAGACAAGATTGCAAACCTAGATGAGGTTTTTGGGAGTATATTTGGTGAGAGTATGGAAGAAAGAGAGGAATGGCAGAAGGGAAACAGAAGAAAGGCCAAGGCACATAGAAGGAGTGAAGATAATACTGAAGTAACCAAATCTATATCTAAACCACTACCTTCCATACCTGAACCTCTTGTTGCTAATCCCACTATAAACATCCATGGTGAACCAATCATTCCAAAAGAGGAACCTATTGATTGGGACACCATCAAATTGCCTACCTTTCTAACCACTCTTCCACTACCAAAGAAACAGAAAAGAAAACCCAAATCTACACCTCCCATAACCTCTAAGAAATTCACTCAAAAACAAAAGCCTAAGCCTAAGCCATCCATTTCTAAAGATGATTATGTTCACATCTGTGACATAAAAGAAATTTCAGACATTGAACTCTATCTGGATGAGCTGGAGGATGTAAGAGGAATAGCTGCTTACAGACAGCTACCAGAGAGATTAGTGTTCAGATACAAAGGAGCTGGGGAAAGAACATGGCCTCTCCACAGGATTCTGAATGAAGGCTACTCTACCTTGATTAGAGTCTTTTCAGCTATACAAAAGGATTCTGGCTTTACCAGAACTGCCAAGACTGAAATTCTCAACAAGATTACCAATATAAGGAAAACTTGGAGGGAGCCCAATGCTTTACCCAGGACTTTACTCATTCTAGAAATGGGAATTACAATTCACAAATCACCTCATTGGTTGATGGAATTTAGAGATGATAAAGGAGTCAGAAGATTTTTCAGACTTGAAGACCAACTCAAGATTGCCAGCAATGAAACTCTCAAGGAAATGCAATCTAAGTTGGATATCAGTGTTGAAGATGAAGCTGAATTCTTCAGACAACTCCAACTCCAAATTGAGGAAAATGACAAAGGGCTAGGAAAGAAAACCAGGGAACAAAGAAGAAAAAGATGATTTGCTCAGGCTAAAGGAGTATCCTTGGAAATACTGTAAATCTTCAATTTCCTCCTAGTACATACATTTTTGCAGCATTTTCAAATTTCTACTTAGTTTCAATTCATATATCTGTTAAGTGTTTTGTTATCATCAAGTTAACCCTGAATTTATGCCTACAATTCTTATAGACATAAATAGGGGGAGATTGTTAGGAATATATGTGCATTAGTTTGATGATATGTTTAACAAAACACTTAAGTAGAAATTCAGTGTCTGTAGCCTCAACGGATAAGACCACTTTGGCTATCCGTTGATGGTGTAGCTTTACTTAGAAATAAGTCTAGTGTTGTAGCATATTTCAGTCTCTGTATTTAAGATGTAATTCTTAGAAGTTGAGAGAAACTATGAGTCATGTTGACTACTAGAAGATATGCAGATAGGAAGGCCAATTGTAAATATTTCATGCCTTGTAATTTTGTATAAATGAAGTGGTATCAACGGATGACTTAAAGACCTTCAACGGATGAGAAGCTAAGCTTCAACGGATGTCTCTAAAGCTTCAACGGATAACATCCTTCAACGGATGAGTGCATCAACGGATGAAAGCTTCAACGGATGTTCTGTTGATTAACCGTTGATAAGTGGTAGTTGTACCTACAAATAGAGGCACGTGGGTGAATAGAGATAACTGAAATGTGGCAGCCTAATTTCAGGAACATCAGAAAAAGCAGCCGTTCTACTCTAGTATAAAGAGACATTAAGTCAACAAAGTACTGGAGTGAACTGGAGAAGAAACAAGTGGAAATCTTACTTTATTATTTTATTATATCCTTGTCTTCACTTGTAAACTTGGTAATATATAAACCAAGTAGTAGCTAGTAATTAGACAAGAATTTTTCCAGAGCTGTTTAGAAAAATCTTGAGAGAAAGATTATCTAGTTTGTACTAGGATGCAGCTGTGATCAAATTCTTAGATCACAGAATTTCTGAAATACCATCTCTGGTGGAACAACAAATCCACCAGAAAAGTTTTTAAAGGTTTATTGTGTTCTTTACATTTGTGTTTGAATATATATCTGTCTGTATCAGCTTAAAGCAATTCACACACTTGTTCATCTTGAACACACAGTCTTTATAAACTGCTCAAAACTTGAAAAAGTTTTGAGATTTACATTCAACCCCCCTTCTGTAAATCTCATTGTTAGTTCTCTAGAAATAACATATGCATCTACTTGAAGGATGAGAAATATCTACTCAACGGATAAACAATATCCACCGGGAGTAGAGAAGTCAGGAAAGTTACTCGAGAACTCAAAAAGATATCGACAAGTCATTCCCTCACTAGAGAACTCAGAGTTATCGAGAAGTCTGTATCCATTCGAGAACTCAGAGACATCTACAAGTCAAGTGAGGTTATGAAGACTAGAGATCTCGATGAGCTGAAGACCTCTACAAGCCAAACTCATTATGGAGTACCAGACATCTCGATAAGCCTTTATACTTATCGAGATATCAAGTGTTCAAATGAATCAAACTGGAGATCTCGAAGTACAGTGTTAAAGTACAGAGTTGCAGATCAGTTTAATATCCAAGATAAACAATCAACAAACAATCCAACAGCTTGATTGACAAGTCTACAAAAACCAGCTTGAAGAGTGTGCAAGATCAATGGAAAAGATTAACTAACAGAGGAAGATTAAGGTAAACACGGGATGCTAAAGATATGCTAAGCTAGAAATGGAAGATTTGCTTTTCTATAAATAGAAATGACAAGTGACAGTTTAGAAAAGCTAATAGCATGTTTATTATCCACTGTGTAAACCAGTAGTTAACTCGTAGCTTCATGACAAGTTCTATGAAGCTGAAGAAGTGAATCTAAAGTTCTTGCTTACTCATCCTGATCATTTGGAACAGAAAATCTCAGCAATCAGGGAAGGGATAGACTTGAGCAGAATAACTTTGGAAGTTCTATATGGAATTCTCCAAACTTATGAACTTGAGATGATTCAAAGGCAATCTTTGAGATCTGGGCAAGGACATGTTATAGATGGTTCAAGTGCTTTAATAGTAAATGAAGGTCAAATATATAATGATGAACCAAGATCTCATATTCCAGTTGCCTCAACAAGCGAGCAAAGAACAATTGATTCACAGGAGCAAGTCATACTAGAATTGGAAAATGATGAGTTCTATACTCTTGAAGAACTGGATGAGCTAGATCGGTCAATGGCATATCTGGCTAGAAAATTCTCTAACATTAGATTAAGGAAGCCAAGATATTTCAAAAGTAAAGGACAGTCTTTTAACAAAGATAACAACTGGAAAGAGAAAGGGAAGTATAATTCTGATAGCAAAAGTGGTTACAAAACTGGATCTATTGACAGATCTAATATAAGGTGCTTCAGCTGTGATGAACTAGGCCACTTTTCTAGAGAATACAGGAAACCCAAGAAGGCAAAGAAAGATAAGGCTTATCTTGAACTGGAAGCAAAG